>NC_090192.1:34294235-34416735 GCF_024679245.1 Pseudorasbora parva | reverse complement strand
ATACCTAGTGTCTGATACTGGCCTTTGAATATATCACAATTGATAGGAAACAAATTGAGGCTCTTAAACAAGATCTGGCCGTGAGCTTATTGACATGCAGACCAAATCCCCTACAAAACAAAAGATCTTCCTCTGACACAATGCAAAAAGCATGCCTCATTCACGGCATAATTGCTTCTATTATATGCCGTGTCATTTCTACTCCGGATGGATCCAACAATTTCTTGTGATAAATTATTTGCTGCTGACGTACAATTTCTGTCTAGAGGAAGAGAAAAGAAAAAAAAGGTATGAAAGGTATTTATAGAGATGCTCAAACTTTTGCTTAGTTTGAAAAGTTTAGTTTTTTTATTATTATTATCTGCCTTGTTCACTATTTCGATTTACAAGACGTCCTCCTTCACCAGTAGACCTTTTGTTATGTCAAGTGTCACTTTAGTAGTGACACAGCAACAATAGAGCCGAACGGTAAGCCAAATGCCTCTGCAACAACAATGCAAGTCAATAGGGAAAATTACTTTTCACAGAAATCATTTGGCAAAGCAGGCGCTCAAAATATTCTCTCTGGTATAGCGGTATGACTCTTTGCCGATTGCTCACTTTCATGGGGAGCTTGACTCTCGGCCAGTCAATTACGTATTGATGAACTGTTCTCTAGGTCTGTACTCAGGCGCCATTTGGCACCATACGGTATAACAACAAAAATAAGGGACTGCAGTCAGACTCCTCTAGACCCAGAACCCTTTCTCAGAAAACTCTCCAATGATTGAACTGGCAGGCTTGGAGTCAAGTAAGAGATTTTAAATCAGTTCTGAGATTCTTTCCTTTGACATCTCCAAGGACAGGTGTCCGACCATGTCTCAAAGGACGAGAAGTCTTCTGGCTGAAGTCGCTACTGGCTGGAAGACAGTCTTGGGTAAGCATGACAAACTGATTTTGGAGCGGCCTGGTAACACAAGATTAATCTCTGTAATTATCTCCCAAGGAGAAATTTGCTCACTGCATGCAGAGAGCTTTTGGACAGGGTTCATAATGGCCTGCTCGCATTTGCCAAGACCCTGATATCACGGAGATATTGGCTACAACCTCAATAGCCTCATCTCAGTCATTATCATTTCAAATAGGCAATTTGTGCGTTAATTTATTTATTTTTCTATCTATTTAGTTATTCCTTCTTTCATTCGCTCAACAGGAGAAAACATTGTTTTGACAACCACTTGTGGTGCTATCTCAGAAAAAAAAGAAAAAAAAAGAGTCCATTTAAGTCCACATCAAAATCCCTTTTATTCTTCGGGAAACATCTCAATACAGAGACATAATTTTGATATCTTACATCTGTTTGCTCCATGCCTTTTCAAATAAAAACAATATTATGCTTTTACAGGAGACACGTACGTCCCCAACCATCTGTCCGCGGTACGGAGACGCCTCTGATGGAAAATATGGATCATTTATTTCAGACAGTCTCCCGCTGGTTCCCTCAGACCACATTAGTAAGTTAAGATGCAAGACAAAGAAAAAAAAAAAGTGAAGTTTGCTTAAAGGCACATTTTAAATCACAGATGTCAAGGTCATTTGGTACTACTCACCATGTATATGTTTTTCCTCTTATCGATGAGGCAAAAATCAGCTTTTTATTTTTTTACAGATAAAAATAGGCAGTATAGCCTATTTGTTCAAAGTCTTTAAAAACACCAGTGGTAGAAGAGTTTGATTGAGCGTGCACCCATTGCTTGCATTCTCATTAAGGCAGAGCTTCTGATATGCTTCGCTCGTAATGGTTGTTCAGGTTTTTTTTTTTTTTTTTTTTTAAGCCAAGCATGGTGGGATAAGCCACATATGTTCTATAGACTTTCAATTATTGCTGAATCCTGACAGACAAATATAGTTATTATTTACATTGTTTTTTATACTTTGAAAGAACAGAATTGTTAATTTACAGAAAAGAGCCCAACTTTGGTAGCCTGACAAGCCTGACCCACATCAAGATGTTTGGTCTGGAAACTCACCATTGACAGGGCTCAATCCAAGGGGCGGGATAAACAGTTGTCTTTCAAACTCCCTCTACACACAATAGGATAGCGCTTAAACCAACCAGAGCAACATGAAGCGGAGCTAGTTGACAGATTAAACTTTCGCCGAATGTGTTCGGCAAAACTCTGAACACATCTTCCCCTTTTAAGAATGACTTCAGTGCCTTTCTTTATTCTTTTCTCAGAGAAAAGCTTAACTCCAAGTCTTCCAGAGTTGTGGTCAAAGCTGATTCATAAGAAATTCAGCTTTCTGTGTTTACCAGTAGCACGCAGAACCACCGCAACTCTTCTGTCATTATGGTAAGCCCCGCCCACCAACTCTATACACGATGGGATGGCCTGACCAGAGTTTGGTTTTTACAGCTCAGAAGTGTATTGAGAGTTGCTAGACACTCGCGGCAGATTAGATTTGCTGCTGCTAGGGTGCGTCTAGATTTCTAGGCTACAACTTTGAAATACTATTTTCAACATACTACAATTTGGAACATACTAATTCTATTTTTGAATACTATTTAGTTTGGGTAGTTTGCAAATTGGGACGTAGGATATATTGCCAAAAGTATTGGGACACTCCAAATTATTAAATTCAGGTGTCAATCACTTCCATGGCCACAGGTGTATACAATCATGCACAAGTCCTTTTTTTATTTCCTCACTACTAAATGTTCCAAAGTCAACTGTTAGTGGTATTATAACAAAGTGGATGCAGTTGGAACAAAACAGCAACTCAGCCACAAAATGACAGGCCATATAAAATGACAGAGCGGGGTCAGCGCATTCTGAGGCGCACAGTGCGCAGAAGTCATCAACTTTTTGCTGAGTCAATAGCTACAGACCTCCAGACTTAATGTGGCCTTCAGATTAGCTCAAGAACAGTGTAGAACTTCATAGAATGGGCTTCCATGGCCGAGCAGCTGCATCCAAGCCTTACATCACCAAGTGCAATGCAAAGCATCGGATGGAGTGGTGTAAAGTACGCCGCCACTGGACTCTAGAGCTGCGAAGATATGTTCTCTGGAGTGATGAATCACGCTTCTCTATCTGGCGAGTGTGGGTTTGGTGGTTGCCAGGAGAACGGTAGTTGCTGAATGCATTGTGCCAAATGTAAAGTTTGATGGAGGGGAAATTATGGTTTGTGGTTGTTTTTCTGGAGTTGGCCTTGGCTTTTTCGTTACCAGTATAAGGAACTCTTAATGCATCAGCATACCAAGACATTTCAGACAATATCATGCTCCCAACTTTGTGAGAACAATTTGGAAGATCTTGAATGGCCTGCACAGAGTCCTGATCTCAACCCAATAGAACACCTCTGGGATGAATTAGAGGAGACTCTGTGACCCAGGCCTTCTTGTCCAACATCAGTGCCTGACCTCATAAATGCACTTCTAGAAGAATAGTAAAAAATTCCCATAAACACACTCCTGAACCATGAGGAAAGCCTTCCCAGAAGAGTTGAAGCTGTTATAGCTGCAAAAGCTGGGTCAACTCCATATTAAACCCTACAGATTAATAATAGGATGCCATTAAAGTTAATGTGCATTTAAAGGCAGGCATTCCAAAACTTTTGGCAATATACTATATTGTATCTCATTCTCTATCTATCGATCTATCTGTCTGTCCGTCAGTCTATCTGTTGATATATGTAAACTGTTTAGATTGATTTAAACATTTACCAAAACGTTGCAGTTCAGCAAATGATCAGCGTGGGTTAATTCATTAGCATGTACATTTATGCATTTGGCAGATGCTTTTACCCAAAGTGAGCTATACAGTGAATTCAAGTTTATGATCTGATCTTGAATTCCCTGGGAATCAAACCCATGATCTTGGCAATGCAAACATTGTTCCACTTTTTGAGCGTATGCTAACAATAACCCTATCAATTCAATACCTTGTTAACACGGTTTTGTTTTGTTTTCATGTGGACTGAAAGGTCGCGTCATGTCCTGTATAGTTCTAACAGTTGAGCATAGTGCTACAAAAGGTTGCCTAATGTTCAATTTAAAGTGCTTTATATTGAGTCTTCAAAATGCATACATGTAAAATATAATGCAATGGGCACAAAGACTGAAACTATCAACTGTGTGACTATGGCATCTGAATCCTTTACACTTGTATTTAGTCTGCTAGTATAAAATTTCACTCTTTTTGCTTCATCCCTTTCATTCTTCTCCAGTTAAAGCTGCAAGGATCAATAACAGGCCACTGTAGGTTCAGTCAGTGTGTATAGATCAGGTGAGAGTCTCAAGGCCTTTATTTAACCTTTAATTTGTGTCTTTTTTTCCCCTTTGATAGTGCTGCCATATTCTCACCGGTCCAAGTCCACTCTGGTCCTGATGCTGAATTATTTCGCTGTTGAAACCAGTCTTATTTTACAAAGCTACCGGACAAGCTCAGAATTCAAAACTTGACATTGTGGTATGAAAGCATCTATGTGCACAGTTTTAAGTGGCCAGGTTTTCCTGTATGATTATTTGATAAGCAAACGAGTGTAATCAAACCATATTGGTAGGAAAGGGATAATTATCATTCCTCTGGTCTTGTATATTGTTGTGTCCTCACAAAAATCAAAATGAGCTTTGTTATAATGTGATTCCAATTTGTGTTTCCCTTATAATTTAATCTGCATCTCATGGAAGCTCGGAGCATTTTGTAATAGCTGTAATGTAAGTGTCAAAAACACGATGTTGCTCTTTGAGCATGCCATTTCCCCCCTACGGTTTGAGAGGCGCTTTTTGCTTTCTGGCAATTTCATTTGTGGTCAAAAAGGTGTGGAATAGCAACTGGTAAATGACGGCAGAAAGTGATCAACGACGACAACTCATTATTTGGATGTCAAACTTTCAGTCTGTTAGTGTTTGGTTGTTTACTCTGGTATGTGAAAACCTGAAAAACAAGCATCTTTATTATTGAGGAGAACGTTTATGGTGTGGTGCTAAATCATTAATAATAGCCGTTGAGAAAGAACGGTGATTGTTGCAAGTTGCTTAACTTTGCAAATGTTTGTTGAGCAAGCAGCTATATTATATGCAAGGTATTTAATGCACTTTGAAAATAATCATATTTTGAGAAAGCACAGCAGATCTCAGAAAAGCAAAAATCATTCTCAGCTACCAACATTTTTAAGAAAATTAGTTTTTCCATCAGAAATGTGTGAAAGCTTCAGACAATTCAGGCAAAATGGGGAAGAAAAAGAGATGTTTTGTTCTTTTGACTCCTGAGATGCTTTCCTGGGTTGCAAAAATAAAAGCTTTTTAAGTGCAATCAGCATGTCAAGGCCATGATAATAGCATCAAAACACTGTAATTAGAGCACAGAGGGAGAAGTCTTATAGAAACATTGTTTTCTGTGAATAAATTGACATTTTCGACCCTATAAGCCTATTACTAGAAGACATTCTTTCCACTTTCCCAAAAGTCCTGATTGTAAAAAAAAAATGAAACCCCAGGCTGAATAAATGTGGCCTTTTTCCTATTGATTCTTTCTCTTTTTCCCTTTGATACATTTCATAGTTTGGCTGACATACAAGTGCCATTTTTTTATAGCATTCAGACAATCAAGTTACATTTATGTTGACTTGCCCAGTGTCCCAATGTGCGTAGTATCCGCCCTATCTGCCCTAAATAGTATCGACAATTACTAATGTCACATACTATTTAGGATGGATAACATTGGGATGCAGGCTTGGTCAACTTCTGGGTTAGTCAGTTTTAGGCAACCGAACTAATCATTACAATTGCTTGTCTTTTTTTCTTTCATGCATGAAATACAGTGCCTATCAAGTGATAAAATTTATACGCCCAGAAGCCTTCCAAGATGAATAAACAAAGCATTAATTTGCATGCATTAATACTAAGGAAGTTGTTTGTTCTCAACCTGCAGCAGACATGATAGGTGTTGGTTAAAATATTGATGATGATATAAAGCTCAGTGTTAAAGGTTACTTCTTGATCTTGCCACACATTTGCACATGATGCATATTCATGAGGGTCCTTGGATGGTTTAAAGTTTGTCAGTCTCAGCTTGCAGAAGAAAATCATTGATTAGATGCATTTATTTTGGTGGCATTTTCAGGCTTTGGTCACACTTCAAACTGCTAAACTTATGTTATGTTTAAATATATGTATTTTGTGTAATCATCGTGCATTGTTTGGTTAATTAACCTTTATGATGTTATTTTGCTAATATTTTAGTGTAATGATTCCGTGAAGGAACCTATGCTAAATCTGACTAAGACATTTTTGTGTTATGTCCTGTTCAATGGTGCTTAAGCCCTCATAAAATGTGGCTCTTTTCTTGCAAGTGAAAAATATTTCCTTGAGTGATATGAAGCTTTAAACTAGCTGCTTCATGAACTGCCCACAACAGAACAGTTAGAGCATCGCAATCTACTGAGATGAATATTTGAAGCTGTGATCTACAGACCCTTCAACTACACTGTGACATATTTAATAGGATTGGCCCAAATTACAATGTGCAAATCACTTTATGCATTAAAATTGCTTTTCAATTCCTTCAGATGTGTGTGGAGTTGAAATGTCAGTCAGACTCTGGAAGCACAGTCGCTTACAGAATTGGATTCGGATGTTCATGAAGGTGTGAGGTGAGCTGGCACAGGGATAAGGCCAGAGATTGAACCCTTCTCTGTGTAGGAGGCCAGTCCATTACAGGCTGACCTATGTGGGCCATTTAGAGAAAGCAATCAATCAGGCAATCTGGGAATGGATGTGTCCGCTGAATTCTAGTAGGAGGGAGATGGCAAGGTGCGGAGTAAAATAGTGCCTCTGTTATTAAAGGCTTTTCCCAACTGGAATTGTGCTGTAATCATGTGGCTGTATGAGCCATTAAAACAAAACACTTTGAAAAAAAAAGAAGCAGTTTGAGCAGCACATGGCAACACCGTAGTTGAAAGTGTCTGGTGGTGGTAATTGGCATCCCATGATGTGTTGATGTCCCCAACCCTGTATGAAGAAAAAGTTGGAGCATTAATGCGGCACTGCCGTTCTGAAACCCTCACTTTGGACATTTTAACTGTGACCCCACAGCACTCATCCACTTGTCATGGTTTATGACCGTTCATTTTATTTTACTTTTGGGCTTTTGCTACTTTTATTGACAGAGATGGCAAAGAAGGTGAGAAAATGATTGCACGGAGAGGGGGAATGAGATTAGGTCTGCGATGAGTCCCAAGCTTAGTTACGACACCAAATGAGTACAAAGACTACACAGTCTATCCTCTAGTTTAGGGGTCTTCAACATTTTCCAGGACAAGGACTCCTAGGCAGTAGAACATGGAGCAGGGACAAAAGTGTGTCAAACAGAGTTTCATATTAAGCATATAGCCTTTAATGTTAATAGAAACGTACTATATTATAATTAAGTACAAGGTATATGTTAAGACAGTAGATCAGAACTATGCACATTGTTGTTTCACGTATGACCATATCGTGCGTGTGTGTGTGTGTGTGTGTGTGTGTGTGTGTGTGTGTGTGTGTGTGTGTGTGTGTATTCTGACACCTTTCTATCAAAAACAGCATTAACTTCTTGAGCAATTTGAGCTACAATAGCTCATCTTTTCGATCAGACCACACAGGCCAACCTTCACTCCCCACGTGCATCGATGAGCCTTGGCCACCCATTTCTTTCCTTGGAGCACTTTTGATAGATACTGACCACTGCAGACCGGGAACACCCCACAAGAGCTGCAGTTTTGCCGATGCTCTGACCCAGTCGTCTAACCACCACAATTCGGCCCTTATCAAACTTGCTCAAATCCTTACGCTTGCCCATTTTTCTTGCTCATAACACATCAACTTTGAGGACAAAGTGTTCACTTGATGCTTAATATCTCACCCACTAAAAGGTGACATGACGGAGATAAGTGTAATTTAGTTCACCGGTCATAATGTCATGCCTGATTAGTGTAGGGGGGAGAGTCTCATGTCAATCTTGAGTACCTATAGAGTAGTATTGCATCCTTCATATCTCTGAAAAGTCTTTAGTTTTATTATATTTATAAAAGAAATATAGGTACCGAGTCTTTCCGGGAAAAAACGAGCGCCTGGAGGCGTATCGAGTGGGCGGAGCTAAAGCATGACGAGCGCAAAGCGGTGACGTCCTCAAGCGTGGAGAAACTCATGGCTATTCAGCTCAGCTAATAGATATATGGGCCAGAATCATTCGGAGGCTGAAATAAATTGAACAGGAGAAACAGCAACAGCAGGACGTCCGTCTCTGTGGTATCTACTGTATTTAGTCTACTGTCAACATTTGTGTGTGTTTACTCGCAGTTTATGAGGACATGATTCGGTTTATGGACTTTTGTATGCGACTAAACCTTAGCAGTAGCAAGCAAAACAGTTTTGCACGTCAGACTAGTGTAACGTTATACATAGAAAAACAATGGAGTAACCATTAGCGCATTTGAATGACGCGCACGCGATCGTGTCGTTTACTGATGTTTACTCACGTGACGAGCCAACAGCACAGACATTTGAAGCAGTTTTACTCACCAGCTGCTTCCAAAGCAGGACCGAAACTTTATCGCTGGGACCGCTCTATCAAAAACACACTTCTTTGGTATGATTTGGTAAAGTCCTGACAGCAGTGAATGGTGGAGATCCACTTAAAGACACGACTGAAGCGATGTTGTGAAGCTTCCCGTCATTTCTGCGTTCAAATGCAGCGCTGCCTTCCCGGAATGCTGTGCTGAAGCGTTGAAGTCGCTTGATGTCACCCATAGGAATAAAGTGGAGCACAGCGCGGACTATAATGACGACTGGATCTGCAGCTGAGTGTTTATGGGCGTGCATTTCCTCTCTCGCTCTAGTCACGCACACACACCCTACCGGGAGAAGAGCCCGTACGGCCCATACAAGGACCTTCCGCTTGTAACGAGTTCGTAAGGTAAGGAAGGAAGAGGACAAGGGGTCGGCTTGGACTGCTGACGTCTTTTATTGAATAACTTAAATCACAACGTGCACACTTCAGCGTGTGTCTTTTCTCATATGCTCAGTCTCAGTTCTACTTCCGGGTCGTAGTACTTCCGGGTTCCGGATATCTCAGTGTCTCATGGGGGTGCGTCAGCAGTCCGTCTCTCTCTCTCCTGCATCCGATTCCGCCAGCGTTTTAACCTCTCTCCATGCCCATTACTGGAACAAGAGACAGGTGTTATCAATCTGCGTCCAACCCACTCACTTACCGCTCGTCCCGTGGCTCTCTCTCCCGCTGCAGACCTCGCTGAACCACGCCCCCCTTGCCACACCGCTCTTATTAACGTCAAGCCGATCCATACTCGAAAAAAACTCTCTGAAACTTGTGAGAAACCGGAAGGAGTATTTTTGACACAGAAATACTCCATCAAACATCCAACATTAGTTTTTGAATCTTTGTCTATGTTTAGGATGGGAATTCAAGTCTTTAACAGTGTAAAAAGCTCAGTATGTATGAAACAGCATTTCAACCCCCCCTTTAAAATAATATGAAATTATTTTGGTATTCTATATCACAGAGAAACGAAATACCCCAATGTCAGTTTTTCTTTCCAGTATTGCAGCCCCATTGATACAGCTTACCTTTCTTGGTGTGAGTCTAATAAGTTTAGTGTTGCCTAGTCATCTTGATTCCCTTTTGAAATCAGCATTGCTGCCAGCCCATAACAGGCCAGCCTCTCAATCGAAACAACTTCGAAAACTTCTTGAAATAAATGTGAACTCACTGAGCAAGTTGAGGACCCATGTGTGCATGCTTTTCTGGGCTACTTTTTGTCAGTTTGAACCTTTCGAATTCTGCTTCTTCACAAAACTTTTTCACAGAGAGTGAGTCAGTTCTCTTCAGTGTCGCTTTCTATCCCTGGAGTTGTGAATCAGCCCAGCTTTTCTCTTCCTTGATGAGGGTTTTGAACATGATTGCTGACTGAATCAAGTTGCTAGTTAATCCATCTTGCGCTAGGATATTCTTCATGGACTTAATTTCACACGGATGGACAATAGCTCATGAGGAGATGCACTGTTGATAGAGGACATATTCATTCATCAAGGGAGCCTTTAGTTGATGGATATGCAGCTATCACTGTTGGACTTCACCCATCCATCATCCTCACAGGAGGTCAGGCCTAAAGATCAGAGCCCAGTCACTGGGTAGCACTTTCATTCAACCATGACATAGAATTAAAGTCACCTTTATTTCAGTAGTTCCTTCTTTCCTTGTATGTTTAATAAGTTCATTTTTCATAAGTTCAGTCTGTCTTCCTTCCTTCCTTCCTTCCTTCCTTCCTTCCTTCCTTCCTTCCTTCCTTCCTTCCTTCCTTCCTTCCTTCCTTCCTTCCTTCCTTCCTTCCTTCCTTCCTTCCTTCCTTCCTTCCTTCCTTCCTTCCTTCCTTCCTTCCTTCCTTCCTTCCTTCCTTCCTTCCTTCCTTCCTTCCTTCCTTCCTTCCTTCCTTCCTTCCTTCCTTCCTTCCTTCCTTCCTTCCTTCCTTCCTTCCTTCCTTCCTTCCTTCCTTCCTTCCTTCCTTCCCTCCCTCCCTCCCTCCCTCCCTCCCTCCCTCCCTCCCTCCCTCCCTCCCTCCCATTTAGGTTCAAAACAATACAATGGAGTATATGGTGCATCTGTTTGTGGTTAAATAGCCTCCAAAGGCGTTCTTTTGATAAATGATCTTGATGGCTTGTCTGTTTATTTGGCATACTCATAGGAACAACAGTCAACAGAGGCGTTACCGCCCGTCTTTCTCTTTGTAGGAAGAGTCCCTCATCACTGAAGATGGGTAATATATTTCTCTCTCTCTCTCTCTCGCTCTCACAGTGCATCCACAGTGATTAATACTACACCTCTCTGCAGTGCTTGAAAGCCCTTTGATGTATTTTACATTTGAACAAAATATAAAAGCCAATGGTGCCAATGAAAATGGCTGTAGTTTCTCACACTCATTACATAGTCACATCATCCTATGAGGCTTTGAGACTTCCTGTTCTATTGAGACTCACCATCAGCTAAAAGACTGTAGAACTTTGTGAGAAGGGATATATATTAATTTATTATATATATATATATATATATATATATATGTGTGTGTGTGTGTGTGTGTGTGTGTGTGTGTGTGTGTGTGTGTGTGTGTGTTATTAATTTTGGAAAAACCTCAAATGACACATACATATTGTCATTTTGTATCATCAGAGGCTTTTTTGGCCGGAGGCTAGAGACTACAACCAGTAGTAGGAGTTAGTTCTGCATGTTTTCTCCCCGCCCATAGGGAGTGGTATCTCACTCACAGAATGTTAAAGCACACGGCCACACAGGTCTGGCATTCATAGCCGAGCAAAGCGAGTTTTTCAACTTTTCAATGAATTTCTTTGAAAGTTAAGCTCCCATATGCACGTTCTTAAAACGCACCAGAATGGACACGCACCATTAATGACTGCCTTGGCTCTGCTCAGCTCTTCGCTCTCGTGATGATTGAAATCTGACTCCTTCTGCGTTTGTTCTGTGACCCTCATTCGGCTCACTCGCAATTGAACAGACATGTTCACTTTTTAATTGTAGAGTCTGTTCTCTAACTTCAAAAAATGATTTTGAAAATAAATTTTTGAAAAATTATTTTGAAAATTTTATGAAAATGATGGTGGGGGCGGTGCCACGGTGGGCAAGTGGGCAACTGGTAGCTGTGGGTTTTGAGTGACCATGTAGGGCAGTGAAGCAAGTGCATTCTGGGAGTTGTTGTCTTTCATCCACATGAGCTTTTCTCAGTCTTGAAGGCACCAACTTCTAAATTAATTTCACATTTCTACGACACCAATGACCCAATTTAAATACACAGTCATCTTCCCTGTGGAGAATTACCCCTTTAAGTGGACACTGTTTACTGCTGAGACCAATTAGCAGAAAATATCTGATTAATTAGCTAGGCAAATATGTCTAGTTTTGCCTAATCTTAGATAATGTTTATGTTCATACAGACCTCCTCACTTTATCTCTATATATTAGTAGACAATGTTTAAATCTACTTGCGTATATTTGTTAGTCACAGTCACCTGTGGCCACTTACTGGGGCTTAAAGAAATTTAATGCTGCATTCTATTTTTATTAGGGTCCAAGTACTTTGGAACATTGAAATGCATTTTCTATAAATCTGCTTTGAACTGATAATTGGGAATGGTGCTATATGAATAAACATGCCTTGATTTGATATATTTGATGATTCAACTTTCTAGAAAACAAACATGATTATTTTATCTTCAGTGTCATTGTTTACACAAAACGAGCAATGCTGCATAACTTAGTGTTTATTTAAGTGCATTTTCTGTAATTAATTTCAGCTTCAGTAAGTGGTGTTTGGAGGGAGATTTAGATGGGGTTAGTGTTCCGGGCCAAAAGCGACCATGCTAGTGCGTGCCAGGGCCAGTCGCGTTTCCACTGTCACTTTAAGGGCTTGATTGGGCCTCCTCGGAGCCAAACGTCAGGGTTTATTTGGCCCAACAAAATATCTTGGTCCAAAGTGGGATGACTGGGACTTTTATCTGAGTCAGGAGAGGGTTGGTCTTGCTCTCGGTCTTGGTTTCAACCTCAGACGTCATGCCCATAGACCCTGAATGTCTGAACGCATATGACATACAAAATGGGAAACATTTTTGGGAGTTTCAAAGTCATAATCTAATTCTACAGGATTTCTGGGAGACGTGGATGTCAGATTCTTTAACGTTCTCTCTGCAAAGTGCAAACAAAGCTGGTGTGATGCCAAACCCCCTCATTGAAGAGAAAAGCAGTCGTGTTTACAATTGTAACAATGAGTGCTCATTACAATGAACAAAATGCTCGATTCTCAAAAATGTTCACGGCACCACTGTTAGAGTAAACTTCCACACTATTCTTGAATTAATAATTTATTAGATGCATGCTGGTCTGTTATCATAGGGACATCGATGTGTTTAGGACACCGTAAAACATGATCCAAAATGAACGCTGATTGGTTGCTTTACATTCCGGTCATGCATCGTCTTGGGCGGTCCTTGGCCAATGAAAGCTGCGATGGTGTCCAGCTCTTCTGCCCTCAGTCTAAAGGTCTGGCTATGCAAGACTAGGAGTGGGTCAATATCGCTGCTCATTTCTCATGATTTCATAACAGGCTACCAGCTAACCTTGACATTTAAACTATTTTCAGCTCAAAACATACTTTCAGACCCCAGTGTGTGTGTGTGTTTGAAATAAACTTCCAATTGCGATCCTATAGGGATTTTGATCACCAAATAAGGCAGAAATATATTTATATGCAAAGCTAAAGCATACTTATGCTAACCATTTACATAATAAATGCACGTATGTTCATGGAAAATACCATAGACTGCTTGAATTGCACAAATCTCTAATAACATAATTTTGTGGGAAATTAATACAAATCATTTATATGAAATCATTAATAGAGTGGTCATATCACCCAAGACTGGATTCCCAACTGAAGCTAAGTTGGGCTGAGCCTGGTCAGTACCTGGATGGGAGACCAACTGGGAAAACCAGGTAGCTGCTGGTAGAGGCGTTAGTGAGGTGTTAGTCCTAACACTCCCGAGTATGGTGTTGGGGACACTCTGTCAAAGAGCAATGTCCTTTAGGATGAGACATTAAACTGTGGTCCTGACTCTCTGTGGTCATTAAAAATCCCAGGATGTACTTCGGAAAAAAGTGTAAGGGTGTAACCCCGGGCCACATTTGCCCATTGACCTCTGTCCATCATGGCTTTCTAAACATCCCCATATACTGATTGGCTCTTTCTTCTCTCCACCAATCAGTTTATAAAAAATATTTTCCTACCCTAGCCCACTGGTCGGGTTTGATAGGGTGTGTCTGCTGTGAGACTTCAGTGTAAACACCCACAACTGTAATTTGGCTAACATTTTTGTATATGAAATAGCTAAGTATTGCATGTTTAACACTCTTATAAATGTTTAGCACATTTTTATTACAGTTCTTAAGGTTAACTAATCATGAAAAGTGTTGATTATAGCATTATATTTAGATCTCTGATATTCAGATCGTGGCCTGGAAGATTGCAGTGATGAGTATTGTAGCTGATCATAGACATGATGAATATTTGGTGTTAACCTACACTGGTCTCACGGTTCGGTTCGATTAAGATTTTGATTATCATGCCATCGATTCGGTTCAGTTCTATATCACGATGCATCATAATGCATTGATGATGCACTACATCCTCATGTATACAATTTTGTCAGTCGGTTTTATGAACTGAACCTTTAATTGTACCTGCTCAAAGAAAACACGCTTCTTGAATGTATCTAAAGTACTATTCACACGGTATTAGTATTATCTAGGGACCTCTGTGATTTAAAAATGACTCCCCCACATCTGAGTTTTGCGTGGCACATTCGCATGTAATAAGCAAAGCCTACTCGAATTTACTGACTTCTCCCGGAAATGATGTCAAGACTTGTAAATGTTTTTTCGTTATAGATATAGCTGTATAAAATCATAAACAGGCATCAATATTGTTTTATTTTATAGTAATAAACATAATTTTGTTCAGTTAGAGAACAGACGTCATAAACTGAGAACAGACCAGCGGAAGGAATCAGATTTCATTTATCACGAGTGAAGCTGACAATTTTTGGCGGAAGATTCAGTTTCAAACCTAAATGTTAAAGCGACCATTTAAACGATTTTTTCATTGTACTGTTCTGTTCTGTTTTTCATTAAGAATAATATTGATGTTAATAAACACACCATTTAAGCAATTTGCCCCCAAATTGATAAGTGAAAGTAATCAGTGCAGCCGCATGGAAATTCATAACGGTGCACATTACTACGGCGCCTCCATTCTTTGTGAAAGATAAAGATAGAAATGCACACAGGAAAAAAAAGAAGAAAAAAAACTTGCAAAATTTATATACGATCCGCCTTATCCTGGCCAAATCAAAGAGATGCCGATTCGCACGGGACTACTATTATCACAGGACCTCGGTGTTCGGTGAAATGTGGTAGGTAATTTGCAGGGGAGTTTTTACTTTACAAATTACAGACATGGCCGATTCGCACGGGATTAAGATCACAGACATTCTCTGCAGTTATTACAAATCACCAGAGGTCCACAGATAATACTAGTCCCGTGTGAATAGGGCTTAAGTCTGGTGAGAGAAGAGACAACATGAACACTTAGAATAAAAACCAAAAATATTAAAAGCCTGGTCTTGGTCTCTTTACAGTCAAAACTAAAGTCTAAACACATCTGGTTGTTGAAACCACATATCTCAATTTTACTCCTTCCAACAATGTTAAAAAAAAATGAACTTGTGAGAGCGCGTTATAAGCTATTTCATGTTATAGCCATTATATGACAGTGGTACGCATCGCCAAAAAGTATCTCTTTATTAAGCCAACCCACATACGACCGCAAATTAAACCGAAACTAAAGTCCTAGGTGCTCAACATACAGTCATCTTTATTAAAAGTTAAGAAAATGAGTTGCAGTTCATAAAAGAATTCGGAAAACTTTTAGATCTCTTTTAAGTATGTTTTAGTCATGACACAGCAAGATTTCTCTGAGCTGCTGTTTCTCTTAAAAGTGAAGTTAGTTCTAAAGAAAAGCTCCAGCTTCATTAACTTTCATATTCCACTTGATCTATTGAATGCAGGGGTGTCCAAACTCGGTCTTTGGCCACTGTCCTGCAGAGGTTAGCTCCAACTTTCCTCAACACACTTGCCTGGAAGTTTCTAGTATAAGACCTTGATTAGCCAGTCCAGGCGTGTTTAATTGGGGTTGAAGCTAAACTTTGCAGGATAGTGACCCTCCAGGAACAGGATTTGGATACCCCTGATTTAATACATTTTCCTTGAATGTAACATAAGTGTCTAAATACTTCTTGTGCCCACAGTATATACTTCAACCTACGTTCATCAGCCTTTCTCTCTCTCTCACTCTCTCCTGACAGAAAGACAGCAAATCACAGAGACAGCTTTATTCTCCAGCTGACACAACAGAACAGTGAGTACATTATAAGACAGCCTCAAATAAGTTGTTATTCCTTATAAAACAAGAGGAGGGGCAACCAGGATTGATGGGTAGCTCTTAAATGCTGGCATGAAAAATCATACACTCCTGAGAAGAAAAAAAAAAGTGGAGGCAGATTAGGGCATAAATTTATGTCCGTATCCAACGACGTTATCTGTTTCTTTCAGCGCCGCAGTCACAAGCGCCTTCTTTATCATGGCCTGCATCGGGCAGGTTGAGCGATGACACTGCATACAAGAATATGTGTATGGTAGCATGCAGCAGATGACCAGGGTTAGAAAAAAGTCCACAGCGTTGCAAAGAACATTACATTTATGCCCTGTTGTGGTCTCGCTCCCTCTCTTTAATGAATGCTAATGGTTCCTGATTGACAGAGTGCATATTTAAAACATCACTGTCAAGAAATGTGAGAAAGGGCTAGACTCGGTGCTATCATAAAAGCCTTCACTCTGGACATTGAAAGTGAATTTCCACCTGATTCACGCAGCATGTTAATTCACTGGCCTTTTCCTCGAAGCTACAAGTAGTGCCGCTAAGTGGATTGATGCGAACTGTGGGTTTGACATCACATTTACATTATATTGATGTTCTTGGCAGATGCTTTCTAGATAAAGTACACGCAAGAAAGTAGACATGTTGTTTTTACCCAGGTGACAGTTATCACAGTAAATATCTAAAGATGTGCATCATGTACACCGTACAAATTAAGGCACGCACGAGCACTTGTTTTTTTACTGTTCGCCTTATGTAAATGACCCGTGTCGTGCCGCATCGGAGGTTTGACGATGTGGGTGAGAAATGAAAGCTTTCAAATGTACATTGACAGATTCATTCTGCTTTCACAAACTCACTTTTAGTTTCTGTCACTTTCTGGCCAGACTATTCTTCGTAAGGAGTCTCAGGTGAGAACACAACATGATTCCAACTTGCTCCCAAAGCAGAAAGTTTACTTTCTTAAAGGGGTTGTTCCGTGTTTTTTTTCTTGGCTTGGTTGTGTTTATGGGCCGCATTATAACATGTCTTAATACTTTTTTTTTAAACCCCGTATTTTTTTACCTTTATTCCACACCGCTGTCTCCACTGTCCTTTGAACGGCTCGTTTGCTTCCTGCTTCTATGAAGCCCATCGCTCTGAAAAACGCAATGGTCTTAGATTGGTTAGATAGCCAGATGTAGTTTCATGTATTTTTATTGGCTGAAGTGCCAAGCACAGCTTGTCCAGAAACGTCACGCCCCTTACCATTACGGGCAGAAGTCACATCTGCGCTGACTAGCAAGGGTTTATGATGTCACCAACCCGGAAAAGAAGCTTGTTGTAGTCCAAACGGGCCATTTTTGTAGGCAATAAACTGCCGTAACTTTAAAAGACAATATCTCCGTTTGCATTGAACTTTCAGCGCTGTAACTTTGCAGATGCTGTTTATGCTCAAGCAGCAACATTACACACTTACTAAAGTTAAAGAAGTGAAATCTCATGCAACCACACCTTTAAATATAAGCTTTAGCATTTATTTAGTCGTTTGTAAAAAAAAAAAAGACTTGATACCTTGATGGTGTATGTGAAGGTTGTTTTAGCAGATAAAGACAGGCGTCTTGTCATATTTTTAATCACTGTTTTATAAAAGTGACCTTGAATTGTACTCCTCGTCAGTTATAGGCGAGTGCGTAATGAATTTTAATGGAGGGCAGTGGGCCTAGGAACCGCTCTTTTAGTCATCCCTGGATCCGAGACTTGATGGAGCACTGTACTCGCCTGCCAGTTTCGTCATAACCCTTCATTCACAACTTTCCTGCAAAATTACACTTTCAAAGAGGCTCCTAGCGAATGTTATGGGTCTGTATTTAATGTGAGTCATAACTCTTAAAAGCTCTCATCACTTTTGAGCTGTGGCAGCTTGAATCGCTCACCGTGTGGAAGAGCCAGCGCTTTCTCTCACTGTCACACGGTGCAGATTGGAGGCTGTCGGGAGACGTATGCGGCTTCTACAGCCTCATTCATCAAGCGGCAACTTCAGCTTTAAGACTTCAGAGAGGAGGGGGAAGGGAGATAGTCAAAGGGAATCTGCACAGGAGCAGAAAGGGTAGAAAGAACAAAAGACACAAGGAAGGTCTTGAAGCTAATGCACAAGTTTCCTTCTAGCTTGATGACTAGACTTTACTTTAGTAAGTGCTTGTGCCACTTGACCTGAAAGTAAGAAGCTTTTCTAAAACTCCTGACTGGCTCAGCACAGTAACATTAGTTCAACCAATAGTGGGAGTTTGGGGACATCTGTTTGAACAACTGATGACAGACGCAGGAGAGTTTAGAGAAAGAGGCATTGAAATGAACAGTGTTGGGGAAAGTTACTTTTAAAAGTAATGTTATAATAAATAACTTATTGCATTACTTTTTTAATGGAAAGTAAACCTTTACCTTACTTTTGTGTTAATGCTTTTTTTTTTTTATAAAAAAAAGTAAACATTTTGGCCAATGTAGTAGCCCCTATTTTGATAGCTCCGCCCCACACATACGTAACCCAGGCAAAAACTATGGCAGAATCTGTGTCTAACTAATCCAGGTCGAAAATTCAATGAAAAAGTCACCCCTTCCATCACAAAAACACGAACCATTCTCATGAACAATTTGATAGTACACAGGCACGACAGTCCAGCTAACGACATATTACAATTATGACCAGATTAGAGTTATAGCGATCACAAAAACACAAGCCGTTCTCATAAACAACTCGATAGAACAAGAGCCGACAGTCCGTCTAACGACATATTACAATTATGACAAGATTAGAAATATAGCGATCATAAAACACAGAGTTCTCATGCACTCTAAATAATGCTGGGTTGTTTTATAACCCAAAATGCTGGGTTAAGACTGTTGGGTAACTTTTGTTGGTTTATTTGATCACATTTTAAACACCATTGGTTGTTTCACGTGCTTCCCGCCTTGATTCGTTTAAATTCGCTCCCAAACTCTCATTTTGAAAGGACAATGCAAAACAGCCCAGCCTGCTGGGTTAAAATGCCACTGGGTTAATTTAAGCCAGCATGTGTTCTGTCCAATATTTACCCAGCGCTGAGTTGCCAATTGGGTTGTCTTTAACCCAGCCATTTTTAGAGTGTGAACAACTCGATAACGTTAGTATACAAGCTTGATAGTGTAGCTAACAACTTATTACAATTATGACCGGATGGGTTATATAGATGAAAAGAGGAAACAAACATATTAGGAGTATAGTATCTTACCTGTCGGACACATTTTCTGAGCTGATGCTTGAAACCTTGAAACAGTGAGGAGATTTAGATTCTCCATACGGTGTGGAAATGAACGGGTCTTTATCATCGCTGAAGTGAGCGACAATACGATCACAAATGGGCAAACAAGCGAACATGACACACGAGCATATTCAAGCAAAAGCCAGCATAGCCTATATTAGTTCTCTCTTGGCTAATGTCCGTCCTGTGTGTGTTTTGTATACTGACGTGCACTGGTCCTCTCTTCTCACCATAGACACGCCCCTTACCTGCTGATTGGCTACAAGTTTGTTATTCCACTCGGCCCGAGTCCTTTGGTTTTGAAATAACACTTACCCCACTTTTAAAGTAATTTTTGCTTGTTAGTATTGCTGAATTGGAACATGAAGAGTCAGCAGCAAAGACATTGGTTAATAAAGTAAGATTAAATACATAAATTATATTTGTATTATAATACCATATGTAATTATTGCAGGTTTGTTTAATATTCTTAGTTCAAGTTAAAGTAATGCGTTACTTTTACCATTTACTTGAAAAAAGTAATCTGATTACGTTACTCAAATTACTTCTAAAGCGTTTAACTCCAACAAATTACTCACTTTAGCTTTATTTATGTCCTGGAACCCAAATGGTAGACACTCTAAACTTGGTTTGGTTCTCCTTAATGTGCTGTAAGGTTTATTTTGTTTATTTTTAGGTTTCTTTTTGTATAAATACCATGTCATTTCTCAGCAACCTGGCAGATACTGGGGGGTGTCCTTTTTTGCCAATCTAAAAAATCATCTCCCCACTAATCATTTTGTATGTTTGGTTTGCTCACTTTGGGATTTCTGACATGATGTGGTTTAAAAGATTGGTATGGTCTAATTCAGTGGCCTTCAAACGAATATCCTTGTTAAAAATTGACCACTTAGATTTACCACCCAAGGCTCTATTACCAGAAAATAATTTTGACTTTGTCCCTACATTTATATATATATATATAATATACTTTGCCAAAACAGTGCTGTTAAGCGATTTTTAACAAGTCTTATGCCATTCAAGCCCATGTAAAAGTGTGATTCATACTGCTCTCAGATTTCCTTTGTATGGAGTATTTAAAACAGAGGGACAATATATTCTGTCAACAGTGTGCCTCGCATACTGTCCATAAAGCTTTTCGTATATAACCTTGAATATTCCTTTAATAAATCTCATTGAAACCCACATGCAGTGCCTGAGGTTTTAACATACTACACCATAATTCATTCTGCAATTGTGTAAGAAATTACAATACCCCTCAGTAATGCAACAAACGTGTAAATAATATCATTGACAATCTACCGAACAGTATGACACTTGTTCAAATAGCGTTTACATGCAAGAAATGGCCAATTTTACCACAGGAGCACAATTTGTGTCAAAGGAAGAGAGATTGAAGCTAATTCTGAAAATTCATGTGGCGCTATTTGGGAGTTTACAGGCTGAATCTTTAATCAAGAAAACGCTTTCTTAAGCTAATTTGCATCCATTAGGATGCAGAAATTCAAGTCAGATTCCAATCGATTTGAAGGATCCTTCCCAAAAAGGCCTGACCTATAGCAGGAGAGGTAATGAACTCCATGGATAATGTGCATAATCTGCTGTTGGCAATTTGAAATAGCCGTGTTGTCAGGAGAGCACCAAGGATGTCTAGATATGTTAACCAGATTTTGAAGAACCATTATACTTTAAAATAAAAAAAGTTAGCTGTATTTTGCTTCATGGTCCTCTTTAGTATTAATGATGACCAGGGAATGTCATCACTGAGCATATTCCCACACTGAGCTCACGGTTGTTATATTTCAAATAAATATAATGAAGGCCTCCAGTGGAGATTTTGGTATTCATCCTTCAAAAAGAGCACAGTGTTCAATGTAGGGCAACAGTTGTAAATGTCCTGACCTTTAAGTAAATAATGCATCTAATAGCGGAGTCAAAAGCAAATAACATAGTTGATGAATAGAACATTACCTCAGACCTCCGCTCAGCCGTAGCTCATCCCAGAAAAGGAGCCATAACTCCAATCTGCCATCTCAAACTTTGCCGAAATCCTATTTAACCCTCGGCTCAGGACCATCTGCACTTTTTTTACACTGTGTTCAAGCAAAACATCAACAACACACACAGAGACTAACAACCGAGAGTTTCCCCGCTGGACCGGAGGTTGTCAATACTTAGACTGGCCCTATGCTGGCGCGGCAGCCTGTTCATTAACTGATCCCTGCCAACCCCACTAGGGAATATGCTAACAACTCAGATAGGACATTCTGACATTCCGATGCTGGTCTGGATCTTTTTCAATAATGGCTTCATCTGCAACTCTAAACCTGCATGTTTTCTGTGCCATGACCAAGTTAGATGGGGAAAATATTGATAGCTTACCTCTTGAAACATAAGGAGATAGGTCCGTTGAGCACTCGTCTTTTTTCTTACTGCTGTAATCCTCACACCCCACAAAAGCTCTAACAACTGTAGCCTCATTTACCAACTGGCGCCTTTCTTTATTGATCCAAAAGAGACATAATTATGCATTGGGTTAGTTCTAACTGAATGCTGATTTTATAAGGCCATACATGCTTCCTAAGAATAAACTACAGTATATGTATAAATAAAGTACATTTATTTTTAAATGTATTTATACATTTACCATACTGTGTGTAATAAGAAGCATTTGAACATTTTAGGAACTACTTCCAGAGCATTCAGTCTTTCATTCTTTATAGACCTTTTTGCATGTCAGACCTTTCATACTTTAGATGCTTAGATCTTAAAATATTTAAATTGTATGTGTCTTTGCATCTCTGCACTGCATCTCTGACCAGAATTAACACTTCAAGTGCACTTTACATCCATATCCTATAAGGAAGGTAATAAAGGCCTTCTGAAGTAAATCGATGGGTTTGTGAAAGAAAAATATCCATATTTAAACTTTATAAAATATCTAGCTTCTGGTGGACCACATTCTGTATTCAACTTAAGAAGAAAGTGTAACATAATTTAAAATGCTTGCGCTACGTCCGGCATCATCACCGCGCCAGTTAAAGGACAACTCCGGTGAGAAATGACCCTGATGATTAACAGATGGTTACAGAGTAGATAATTCTCTGGGATGCGTTTTCATGAAAATCGAATGGAAAGAGTTTTATCTCTAAAAACAGAGTAGCTTATAACACTTGTCTATGGGGCAACGGGTAAGTTAAATTAAATCGCTAGTTAATACCACTAACAAGGCTCCAAATAACCTCACACTAACACGGTAGCATAATGAGGGTCCCTACATGCAAACCGAAGCATTGAGAACTTTGTAAGTGTACAAACAGTTTAATAAAAAGATACTTTATGAAGACGCATAAAATTTATTTTATGGTCAGGCGCCATCTTGGAAAACAGTCGCGACTAGTCGAGCCTAGTTGAGCGACGAACGCTGTTCTAAGTGAGGAATAGGAATTAAGTTTTTGAAATCTAATTACATGGCCATTTTTAGTTTTATTTATTTATTTTCTGTGTTGCGTTCAGTGCTTTCTTCCGGAAACAACGGACCATAAGAGATTCCAAGTCACAGTTCATCACTTAGCACAGCGTTCGTGGTTTGACTTGTCGAGACTGTTTTCCAAGATGGCACCTGTCCGTAACTGCGTAATGTACTGTTTTTAGTATTATCTTATTAAACTGTTTGTATATTTACAACGTTCTTAATCCTCCGGTGAGCATGTAGGGACCCTCATTATGCTACCGTGTTAGTGTGTGGCCATTTTGAGCCTTGTTAGTGGTATTAACTAGCGATTTCATTTAACTTACCCTTTGCCCCATAGACTAGTGTTATAAGCTGATCTGTTTTTAGAGATAAAACTCTTTACATTCGATTTTCATAAAAACGCATCCCAGAGAATGCTCTACTCGGTTACCATCTGTTTATTAACCCTAGGTTCATTTCTCACCGGAGTTGTCCTTTAAGCTTTTTCATACGTTGAATATGGAAGCCAGAAGTGCTAGGCGGTATACCGGTTTATACCGAATAATGGTATTTATTTTTATGATGATGAATTTTGATAACACCTCAGTACCGGTATATGTAGTTTTAAACAACCTTCGGAACACGTCACTGTTTATAGAGGGGTCCTTTTTCACTGTTGTGAGACCACAGCTGAGATCGCCAAGCTGAATCTGAAATCGCCCACTGAAGCATCATTCACTTTTCCCTACATTATCCACGTTGTTAATTTAAAGGAGTGAATGAAAACGAGTGTGTGAAGTTGGACAAACGTTGTGTGTACATCGGCTGTATTTGGTGCAATGTGAGATTGAATGAGTGTACTAAATAACTTCCACTATGGTCGCGGACACAAAAGGCTGTCCCCTCAAATAATGGTTATAGAGAGTGATTTCGGATTCTGCCCTTGATTACAGCAGAGAATTCAAACTTTGCGCGGTGCTCGCATGAGAGTGGTTTCTGCGCGGAGCACCCTAATGAGATTAACAACGCTCACTATATAAGGCCTAGTCCACACGTACACGGGTATTTTTATTACCAGAGTTTTTCCTCCTCTGTTTTAAAAAACAATCGCGTCTACACAAGCACGGTTTAAAAAAAAATCTGTCCACATGAGAATGCAAAACTACGCTATGATTGGCTGCCTGATTTCCACATGTGTCCCTTTCAGTGCACCGATGCACATTGCACTGACTGAGGGATGCCATGGGCTCAAGTGAAACCCTTCTACAAGTTCCTTTACTTTGGACTCAGTGACAGGTAACTGTATACACAGGTGCAGGGCCGAAGTGGACTGTATAGCTTCACACACTTGCTTTACTATTTTGTATTATTGCATTCTGGCGCCTTTGTTCTGCAATACAATGAAATAACTGAACATTTGTAGGATATACATGTGATAAGCGCTGTTAGTGGAGTCCACCGCATAGAATCGACTCACGTAAATCAAAAGAAGATGTGGAAAATCTGACGTCAAACAAAGGAGAGAACGGCGCGCACTTCAATTTAAAAAAACGAAATCTCCAGTTTCACCATCTACACGACAACGCTGTAACCGGAGTTTCTAAAAATCTTCACCCTGGCCGGAGTTTTCAAAAAAGTCCGGTTTTAGTAACCGGATACAGCGTTTGCGTGTGGACGAACAGCCAAACCGCGTAGAAAAAGCTGCGGTTTTGAAAATACCTGTGTTCGTGTGGACAGGGCCTATATCAGATTCAGAGCGGAGCAAGTGCATTTAGGTGTTTTTTTTTTTATGGACCCATTTCATACACTCTAAATATGTGTCAATACACGCTCCTAGTTCATGTTAAGAGCACTATAGACTCTAGTGCTCTAAAAATGAACAGCATGTGAGGTCACATATTTAATCACGTCCTTTACATTTCATTTGAAGAAGACAAGCATACAATGTAGGCTACGTCTGATCACGGCAGCGATGTAACCATAGATTATTCTGCTACATGAAATACAATGATGTAAGTTAATAAACAGACTGATATTTCAAAGAATGTTGGGCAAAAAGTAACTGCTTTATTATTTCTGTGTTAAACTGACGTGTGTCGTTTGTTCAGAGACTGTAGTGCTCTTAAATGTATTGAAAATAACCTAGACCTTTTAAATGTTCTTTTGTGTTTCTCCCTCGTTTTGGCAGTTTGTTGTATAAGCCTAGAGTTAGATTTGTAAAATGCGTAAGGTGCCCTCAACTCTGTTTTTTCTCTCTGTGGTCATATTTTAATATTCATGCGTCTGTAATAAGTTTGTTGCAGGTCTGTGTTTTATTGGTTGTCTCCCCACTGCATCATTTTGTGGGGTTTTGCAAACTCTGTATTAACTCTAGTCTGGAATTTTTCTACAATATGTAAACTCATGAAAGTAAAATTAGGGCATTCAAGTCAATCTACTGCAGTATTTCCTTTCTTAATCAGTAGAAAATGTGGTTAACACCTGGTCATGCATAGGGGGAAAAAATACTGTCATAACGATATCATTTTGAAAAATACCGTGATATAATTTTTTTTTTTTTTTTATTGACTGTGATGGTGGAACAAACTTTTTAAAAGGTCAAATGTGTGACAACTAACCCCGGTCTCCGTTTGTCACATTCTGGTTCTGTTCATTTCGATAATTATTAATTATTTCACACCTGTACCAAGTTCTGTTTATTACTCTGTCAGTGTATTGAGATCCTTAGTTTCCTCTGTTCATTGCTCTGTTGTTTCTTGTGACTCTCCTGTGTTTTTCCCTATGGATTTATTATGAAATACTGTTTGTTATATGCACCTGCATTGTGTGCGTTCTAAAGCCACCATTACAATATTGTAACACATTACAAGCTTAAAGTTCATGTTCAAAGTTCAAAGTTCATCTGTCAACATCTTGTAAGTTTGTGTATGAAACAATAGTAGTTTGTGGATTTGTGGTGTTGACCAGCACAACTATTTTAAATCCCAGTTTTAAAAGTAAAAACCCGGCAAATCTACTTTTGTGTTTGATAAATGTACCTCTCTTAACACCCAGGTGTCAAAGCAACACACAAGACAAATGAGATTTGGCAGATAAATCCTTTCCTTTGCTTTGTCACTGTTTAGAAATAAATGTCCCCTTTCTGTTGTTTGCTGGAGTGGGAGGATATATATTCCCACCACAGTGAATTGATCAAAGAAAGAACTAGTTTTAGATGTCAGAAAATGGTGGAGATAAAATTGTGCACAGCAGAGCAATGTCTTATAGAATCAGTGAAAATGAAATACAGAAGAAACCAGACAGAACATGATGAGAGCTGTAAAATTGTACAGCAGAAACAAATCGATACTTGGGGCACATGAATCAAATCCGGCCCCATCAATCGGAATCCTCAGGGATTGTTGAACGCTCCCTAACTCTGCCCTCCCATTAGTTCCCAATCCCTCTAATATCCCTCTCAAATCCAACACATCCCACCGCAAAGCTTCAAACACCCTGCATTGCCATGTTTCTCCAGACAGGGCCTCAGAATTGTTTCAGGGACCACAATCATTGTTGAACAGAGTTCAGCTGAACACACAATCTTGACTTTCCCAAAGACAATACAGGAAACCTCTTTGACGCCCACTCAGCCTCAGCGTACTCAATCGTATGTAATGCAATTTACAAGTCACCTTATCAGACTGGGAACCTTTTGAAGTTTTCCGTTTCTGGCATTGCTAACATGAAATTTGTTGGTGCAAAAGTGTCATTTCTCCACACAGTTCTTATAGTGCTGCGCGAAAATGAATGTCTAACTATTGGTGAGAATAATTTCAGAATATGAAAAGCTTGAACTTTGGGTCTTATTTCATATGAAGTGTCGTTATTCACTGCAAGCCCTCATTTATCACTGCCTCTTGCAGAACTTCATCACTTATGCTTGATGTTAGCCAGTGTTATTTATACCACTGAGACATGACTATCATATATAATCACCATTTTTGCAATAAGAAAAGAAAAAAATATATATAGCTAAAAATATTTGCCCTTTTCATGGCTCAACATATGCACTGAATTTCACAGTCTCTTGTTCTCATGTTTTTCATATTTTAATTAAGTAAATGGGAACGAAATGAGCAAAAAAAAAAAAAAAACTGAAAAAAGAAGTTTGCTCAAGAAATATATAAATATTAAAAAGTCAAGAAAATCGTTAGTCCTCATAATTGAATATAAATGTATGGTTATGTTTGCAAGATTTTTGCAGATATATAGGAAACATTCTAACTTCACATACTTTCTCAGAAAAACAACACTGCAGCCAGGTATTCTACTTTATAATGTGTGTTCCATGTCAGAATGTCTGTTTTTGTTTTGGTCTGTGATCCGGCCCACTGGCAATTTACCCAATAGTATTTCGACACCCCGGGTCGACAGTTGGTGGAAAACGGCGGAATGCAGCGCAAACTAATTGGGTCAGAGATTGCAGATTCTATTCTAAATAAGAAGGCTCCGCATCCATCTAAAAGTAGGCATATTCAAATTTAGATAAATCATCATGGTGTAAGGCTAGTCAACTTCCATTATCAATTCCGCTTGTTCTTGTTGTGTATCCTCAATCTGGCAACCAGTGTGAACATCAAGTCTGAGGAGGAGGGCGCAGGGGATACAACTCACAATACTGAATGTAGACTGCACTACCCATTTTCCTATTTCAACCATTAGCTGTCCATATTACTGCATCTTTAAAGGAGACCTATTATGTCTCTTTTTACGAGATGTATAATAAGTCGGATGTCCCCAGAGGGTGTAGGTGAAGTTTTAGCTCCAAATACCCCACAGACCATTTTTATAGCATGCTGAAATTGTCACTTTTTGGGGGTTTGTCACTTTAAAATTCAAATTAGCCCCCTTTTCAGAAGAGCACAGAGTTTCAAGAGCTAATGCTCCGGTGCAACAACAAAACAGGACGATCTCACATACTGAACATTTCCGAAACCGTAGCGGCGTTCAGCTTTATGTCTTTGAACCGGAGTCGGACATTGATGGAGAGACATTACACTGTAAAAAATTATTTAGAAAAAAAGTTACCTGGTTGCCTTAAAATTTTGAGTTCACTGAAATAAAAATTTTGAGTTTATACAATGAACTTTTTTTTGAGATTCGACAACCTTTATTAAAATATTATTAAAAGATTTTGTAAGCATATTGTGTAATTGTGTGTGTTTTATTTCTGATGACGCAGTGAAACATGCCAAATAGTGCTATTTTCATGATTTATCAAATTTTTTATGTGGTTCAGATACAATAATATTTTGAGTTTCTATTTATTAAACAAATTTCCTTCATTGTATCAACTCAAAGTTTTAATTTCAATAAAATCACAATTTTAAGGCAACCAGGTTACTTACTTTTTTAAGTTAAACCAACAAAAACCAACCAAATTTTTTTACAGTGTAGAAGTGACAACATGTAGAATAAAACGGGATGTTTCTGAAAAATTATTTTATGCATTTATGTAGTTGGAGATCTTCAAGTTATCGATTAGCATATTACATCATGATGATCTATAAATCGCTGTACAGAAAATTAGAGAATGGATTTTAATCATTAAAGGTTATTTTCACACACGTAGGTGTTCATACACCTAAAGTTAATTTTGAATAATAGGCCCCCTTTAATATCTTATTTTGATGGTCCTCCAAAAGACATTCTACAGATTATACATAACTTTGCAAGTATTTATTCGTATAACCCTAACCTAACAGTCTCTGAGAATTAGTTGACATGTAATTACAAAATTACTTATAGTTAGTAGAATGTCTAAAAAGAGCTATTTAAATAAATGGAGGGTATACAAAAGGACATGAACTAAATATTATGTATCATTTAAGTTTGAATCAAATTAAATGTCTAAAATGAGGGTTGAATTGAAAATATTATCAAAGTATATACTTAAGGAAAATATGAAATTCTGTACATGGAAATGTTATATTTATACAAATAAAGGGAGTTTAAATTATGTAGGAAAATGGATTCAAAAAGCATTGAAATGTTAAAAACATTTCTTAATTCAGTTTTAGAAACCTTTGAGAAAAGGAAAATACAGCACAGGATCATATTTATTGATAAAATGATGCTCCACTGGGTATATATTAGAAAAGTCATGGAGTTTATTCATTATTAAGAGTTCATTTGAGCCTTGAGAGGTGAGCTTTTCAGGGATTAAATGAGGGCATAAAATCTCAAATCTATACATCTTTTCTTCTTCATATCTGCTCGGTACAATTAAAAAATTCTTTCTTATGAAATCATTCATACAGAGCTGCCCTCACAGCTAATTACCAACCTGACATTCTTCAAATATGTACCAGCCAGAACACACAATAAAAATTCTATAAATTGTACATGAAATTGGTGACTGAAAGCCCAGGCTCTAATTAAAATATATATGTTCAGTATTCAGACCTTTCCTTCAGCCATTCATTAGATATTCCTGTTTTTATCTGCCTTAAGCTTCTGCCACTTAATCGAAATTCAGTACATATAGTCTCAAGTTCACAAACCCGACATACTGGCCTTTATGCAAAACTTGCAAACTTTTAAGCTTCTGTGTTTCCATGCAGACATGATTTTGTTTCTTAGCCTGGTGATTTTCATTAAAAAAAAATCTCTGTCTGTCTGTACGGACGGATGGACTTGTTCAGATTTGCCATGATTGTGCTTTCCTTATGGTTACAGATATTTTTTGGTTGAGTGAGACGGCTGTTAAGATCCATCTCCCCTTTTTTATGGCTGTATTTTTTATAGTGTATTTGAAGTGCAGTGCTTTGCCAGGTGTAAAATGATGTGATAAACCTTTTTGAAATGTTCCATGTAGTCATAGTGACATTGCTAATATCAGGGCATATGTGTGTGAGAAAGAGAAACAGATTTTTCTTGTACAGAAGCCTCTTCTTATTTGTTGAAGTCTGCTGCACCAGAGAAGGCTCGAGTCACTGTAAATTGTAACAGCTGTAAAGGCTGAGATGTTTTTGTAGCGCAGACCTTACGGGAACACTTCACATGAGTATTATATCCCATCTGGGGTGTTGTACTCGTCATTTAAAATATACAATTTGGGATAAATATTTCTCCTGAGATCTAGAAAGCTCACCTTTGCCCATTTCTTTTTCTGGTAAAACTAAAATTTTGCTGCTGTGCCTTTTAATATGAATATTATTTCTGGGCAAGTTAGCATGTCAATTTCAGAGTGTTTTAATTAGCTTTATAGGGATATTCAGATGCTGAACGACATTAAAAATACTGACTAACAAAAAAATCAGCGTAATCTAAGTATACATTTCCAGTGAACTTGAAGCTGCATTATGCCAGTCAAACATTTTTTACATTGTACATGCTGCTTTTTTATTATATGGCAACATTATACAGCATTATAAAGGTACACAACATTATAAAGGTCTGAAGTAAAGCTTTTAAAAATACCTTTCTGTGTATGACAGAATTTCTGTAAATTGTCTAGACTTTGGCTGTGTTGGAAATAAATAATGGCTAAATACGTATGAACACATGAATTTCATTCAATCGGGCATAAAGGATCTTTTGCAAACATTTAAGAGATCAATTATGCTGTCTGATTTCATTTTATTTATTTTTATTTTTTAAATGTTAATTTCAGCAACAACAAAAAAACTTTAATACACATTCCAAGCAAAGCAAAACTCCTGTGGTGCCGATTACAGATTCCCATCTGAGCCTTGGGCTACCTGAAGGCCATAACACACAATGGGTTATAAAATCATGCAAAAAAAAAACAAAAAACTGTAAAAAAACTGAATTGTGTGTTAAAGCCAAATGATATAGTATGCATCCCCCATGGCATATATAGTGTACTAGATACACTGCTACAGCATGAATAGGAAAGTTAATTGCTCAAATGTATATTAAAATATGGGTTTGCCACAAGCATATTTCACAGGGTTCACTGGGGCTGAAAATGACATTGTCAGTTGCATAACTAAATATGATCCAAGAGTACACTATATGATTGACAGGTTGTCTGATGGATATGTTCGGGAACAGAGGAGTGATATGTGTTCTGATGTTTTATAAATTTAAGTGTAGATACTTTTTCCAAATTCACTTGGGAATCCAATGTGGGATTTTTTCCTCTTCACAAGAATCTCTTTTTAGTGCTGCTTTTTTTCTTCTTCGGGTAACCTGTTCCTGGACTTCAGCTGGAACTCTAGACATTGTTTAATGATATTAAAACAAGGGGTTGCACAGACTGTAAGGCTCTTCCATGACGCTTTAAGCTTGACGTTGACTAGTCGCTAACCATGGATAGAGGGCACAACAGTATTAGAAATCTTTGATGTCCACTTCAACGCGTGGTTTCCTAAAAGTTAAAATGACACACAAATGCATACTCAAAATGGATCGGGCGAATGTACGTTTTAAACTGCTTTTAATAATCCAATTTTAAAGTTAATTCAACACAATTTCACAGGAATTCATAACTTTTTTTTACTTTTGCTGAATTGCTGGCTAATTTGTACAAATTTGTGTGATCTCATTCATTCGTTTTTTTTGACAGTTTGTATAAACTCCAGTGACGGGTTGGTTTAGGGGAAGGGTCTTGCGGTGGTCCTTCTTAAAGGTCCCATGGCATGAAATTTTCATTTTATGTGGGTTTTCAACAATAATATGAGTTCCCTAGCCTGAATATTGCCCCTAGGTGGCTAGAAATTTTGATCGGTGTGAACCGAATTAGTTCATGTCATTCGTTCGTGAACAAAATGAACCAGTGGTTGAAGGATACTGATAGCGAACAGCTCGGCTCGTGTAGGTGGCATATTTGCAGCAAAGAAAGAAATGTACACTTTACCACTGCAATGAAAACAGTGTAATAATGCAGGTTGATGGTTAAATGATTACTACAGAGTAAAGTGTTTGTATTTTATGTTTTATATTTTGAGCCGTTTTCTTCATTACGTTTGAGTAAAAACTGTAAAACAAATAACAAATGTGACAGTAGGCTATGGTTAAACAGATCTCGTGTGTCACGTCAGTAAATAGCATTCTGAGCTACTGAACCAACTTCACTGACTGAATCGCTGTTTTGAGTCTGAACGAGAGAGAGAGAGAGATCTCGTTCGTGAACGAAATGAACCAGCTCAGAGAGAGAGAGAGAGAGAGAGAGAGAGAGAGAGAGAGAGAGAGAGAGAGAGAGAGAGAGAGAGAGAGAGAGAGAGAGAGAGAGAGAGAGAGAGAGAGAGAGAGAGAGAGAGAGAGATCTCGTTTGTGAACGAACTGGTAGGCTACCTTCGTGGTCATCTAGCATGCGTGTCAGTCTTGTTCAGCAATCAGCAGAAAGCAGATGCAAAGCACAGTTATAGACAAACCTCATGTTTATAACCCCATGTTTACCATAATCCCAGATATATGAATGTCTAAATGTCTGACCAAACAATTAAATGTTAATCATGCAAGAAAACATGCTTTGGTAATCTGAACCACGTATTTAGACTTAGATTATGCACATTTTTAATAAAGCCAAATCAGTTTTTTTGTAAGTAAATACGTTTGTTGACTTAAGACATTACACATAAAACACTCTTTTTCGTCACATGCAGTCATAATTACCGGTAATGTAATATAAAAAAAAAAAAAAGTGTTACTGACCGAATCAATGAACGAATCATTTTGGTGAACAAACTGAAAATGAACAACTCTCTAAAAAGAATCAATTTCCACCACTATCACTCTCTGGACTGGCAGTGCTGCTGCTGCACCTGACTAAGCCTCGCCCTCTCCGCCACATAATCTCATTTCAAATGCAAAGATGTCAGCCAATCACAACAGTTGGTGTTTCCACTGAAGTCTCACAGCAGACACGCCCCTCAACAGAGCATTCGAGCCAGAGGGCTAATACCAGTATAGAAAAAAAATATTTTATGTCTAAATTATGAAATTTTTTGATGTAAAAACCATACTAACAACATTAATACACCTCAGGAAACATTATAAAAAATAAAAAATAAATAATTCCATGGGACCTTTAATGAGATTCATTCAAAAATCTTTCATTTTTGTATGTTTCAAATCATGCGAATTCTTATTGAAATCGCCACCTTGTAAATACTTACGTTTTCCTGAGAGATTGAATTGGTTAATCACACTTCTGCATTGCTGCATGGTAATGCGCAGACATAGGATATGCACATCACGCGCAGAACGTGCGCACACAGATACACTCAATATTACGGAAATGTATCGTCAACACTGTTCTGTGATTTACCAATAAAATGACTTAAAAACTGAAACGTTCCAGCGTATATTTCTGAGTAACTAAAACCCACAGCTTCTCTATTAATAGAGAGACACTGCCAGATAGAATTCACGCGCAATCACTCTCTCACTAATGCGTTCATATAACTCTGTGCTACTATCCACAACTTTCCCGAACTCTGACCTTTCCCCTAATCGCTATGGCAACGTAGAACACGCCGGTATCGAACTTCCGGTTTACGTTAGTCTGTACTGTTATCAGCTAAATGTTGGTTGTATTATGAGGATTCAGGAGTAGACTTTTACAACAACGCTTCAGGCAAAATGATCACATGTCCCAGATGGTCGCATGGATCTGACTATCTTACAAGAACTTACTAATATCTGTAGCACTAAGCGATTCAACCGAGTTATGCGGTGCACACATTTTGCCACTGTGTGGCTGTTCCTATGAACCATGCAAGATTTACCATTCCGTCCATGCGCCTCTAAATCGATTTAATTTTTTTATAAATAAAGGTTTATTTGTTTCTAGTTATTTATTTTGTTAGATATTTCCACTTTGCCGGAGTCCCGCAAAATAATTTTATTTTCCCGCGACACGCACACAATAATATGGTAAATGGACTGCATTTTATATAGCGCTTTTAACAGACCCTATGGCCATCCTAAGCGCTTTACATTTTTGCCTCACATTCACCCATTCATACACCGACGGCGATGTCAGCCATTTAAGGCGCCATCCAGCTCGTCGGGAGCAGCTGGGGTTAGGTGTCTTGCTCATGGACACTTCGACACTTGGTCAGGTGGAACCGGGGATTGAACCACCAACCTTTCGGTTTGTAGTCAATATCTCGCCACCCGCATCCGCATCTCACCATCAACTATGATCCCGCGCCGCACTCGGTTGTGCTGGGTCCCGCGGGAGTGCATGTCTCTATTTAACGTTATAGGCTGTTAGAGCTGTCTTGCTACACAATAAATCTGTAAATTATTGAAAACAATAAACATACCCCTTGCAAAAAATTATACAGTTGTACTTCAGTATTTTAAACAGGCTAGGTTAAACTAATATATAATATAACCTCAATAATTAAATTTACAGCAATGAAATGTTAATTTTTATTACAATGCGCTTAATTTAATTGAAGTTCATTAATTTTTTTCATGTTGATTAAAAAAAAGTCTACTGACATGTCTGACATGATTTCAACAATTACAAATATTAAAATATAAATATTACTTCTGCATCACAATTCTTGAGTTTATTTGAAGCTCGTTGGGCATTGAATGGAGTGCGAAGGGTGCTAGCAACCCGTCAACGAAACGGGTCCGTTTATGTTGCATGGTTTATGGAAGCAAGTAGGTTTCTGAGGTGAGAGACCCAGGCGCTCAGCGCTCATTAACCCCAGCGAGAGCAGCCTCAACTCGGCTCGTCCTTCTGACGACTGCCGCTGCCTGGCAGAAGCCCCTCCTATGATGCAAATTCTTGTCTGTTGTGTAGTGAATGAAGCGAATGGAGTCAAAATGTTCACGCGTCCATGTTCGCGCGAATAGCGCTATTTATTCGCGTCACTCGCGTCTGATGAACGCAGCATAACTGTTATGTGTGCTAAACCGGAACTGAGATACCGTCAACCGGAAGTATCGAGTGTCATGGCGACGCCCACTAAGACTCACAGGAAAGTTGTGGATAGCTGTATCTGATTTAGAACGAGCAGAAATCTGTGAGAAATATAACAACCCAAAGACAAACGGACTGATAATATAAGCTGTTATGTAGGAGCGCTGTGTCAAAAGGCAGCCCGTGTTCGAGTCTCAGCTCAAGTTTAAGGCTTAGTTCTTCATTAATTCGGCAAGTCGACTCGACCTTCATCACATACAGCAAATGTCGACTTTAAAGTGCCACTATTATGATTTTTCAAATATTCCCTTTAAAGATGTGTTTAATAGAGCTGTTAGTGAATGGAAATGTTCAAGACACCCCTCGCTGCAGCCTGTAGCACGATGACGTTGCTGGATCAGATCCAATACGTACTGGATGGTGGATGTTATGTCGATGTCATTCATACCGATCTGGGTTAATTTATAATGCGTATGCGCTTGTCTTAATGTATGATCATTATTGTATAGATGATGTTCTAAACTGTGTAGTTGTAGTAGGGGGTAGACCGAGTACAGTTGGTACAGGGGTACATTTGAGACACCTCAAATAACTTGCGTGCGCAACAAGTCTGATCTGTCATATTTGCTTCGCACATGCGTATTAGCGTCCTCTTTGATCGTGGGAAATTTGAAGTCCGTGCGCTTCTCCAGTCCGAAGATATCGGTGAAAGTTTTTTTTCTAAGGTAAGTTTTTCATTTCACCACATCCCTTCCACATTGAATAGCTTCTCATCCTTACATGACTGTTAAAGTTAACTTACATTTTCGTAAATCTTAATCTGTGCTCTGAAAACTGGCATATTGCATGACTGTGTGTCATGCAAGGCCATCGTAAAATCAGGAGAAATGCGCGCGGTGGTCAGCGGGGTACAGTTGAGACGCAGCGTATCAATTGTACCCGCACTAGAATCCTATTGCGGCACATGCAGTTTAGTTGCACGATGTAAGATTGCATTCATAATAGTCATATTTAGACAATGTACAAAGCAAATTAAAACAGATTTTGATGTTTGGGATATTTGAACTGTGTAGTCCTAATTGACATATTTTCTGACATGAAGGACATAAGGTGATAAGGGCATGTTGTAAGATATGCAAGGTGGTAAATGGGTACAGTTGATACACTGCAAAAAAAATGCTTTTCTTATTATTTTTGTCTTGTTTCAAGTCCAAACATAAAAAGATAAAAATAATATTAATAATTAAAGTAAGAAGTAAAAAGTAAAAATCATTGTCTTTTTTGTTATTTATTTATTTTATTAGTTTTTGCTTAAAATAAGCAAAATAATCTGCCAATTATCTTAATTATTTTTTTCCAAAAACAAGACAATTTGTACTTGTCTAGTAAATATTTCTTGATTTAAGAACTGCTATATTTTTGGACTAGAAACAAGACAAAATATATCTGTAGAGTTTTGTTTATGTGTGTGCTATGCCTGTTGCAGGATGCCCCGCTTCAGAGTTAGGAGTACGGATAGGGGAGTTGCTGCAGATCTTTTAGAGAGGGCCTCAAAAAGTGTCGAGGAAGGGAGGTCAATTAGGAGTGCAGCACAGGAGTTAAGCATTCCTGTTGCTTCCCTGGCCCGATATGTGAAGAAAAGAAGAGATCTTATTGAGCAGGGCTCAAGTTTGATGCCCTCAGTCGGGTTTAAGGGCTGCAATGCAGTTTTTACTGCTGATCAAGAAATCAAACTAGTTTCTTACGTGAGGAAAGCAGCAGCTTTATACTTTGGGCTCCCCCCAAAAGAGGTAGGAATACACTGGAGAGTAAAAGTTAAACCATCAATAGGAAAAGTTCAGGTTAAGCACAATGTTAATACTGAAATGAGCCAGCAAGACACATAACATACACATACAAAGACACAAAGAGAAATTATGCATTTAAATGCACTGTTAAATAAACTATTACTGTCTTAAACTTCTAGGTCAAATATGAAATTATTAAATCATAAAATGAAACTACTTTAATTATACTAGTGCAACTGCATTTTTCATTTATTTTTTATTGTTTCAGATACGCAAATTGGCTTTTGAATTAGCCAGTTTTTATGGGTTGTCCTTTCCAGCAATGTGGGCTAAAAATGGCATGGCAAGTGAGAGCTGGTTCTCAAATTTCATGAGAAGGCACCAACACCTTTCCATTAGGAGGCCTCAGGCCACAAGTTTAAGCAGGGCCACCAGTTTCAATCCCACAAATGTGGCAACATTCTTCGATAAGCTAGCCACAGTTCTGTCGAGGGATGGATTCACAGCCAAAGACATTTGGAATATGGATGAGACCGGCCTAACAACAGTCCAGAATCCTGCACGAATTGTTGCAACTAAGGGAGAGAGAAGAGTTGGGAGTGTAACATCTGCAGAGAGGGGGGTCCTTGTTACCATGGCCTTGGCAGGAAATGCCCTGGGTAACATAACCCCCCCCCATTTCGTATTTCCAAGGAAAAAGTATCTCCCACATTTCATCAGAGGTGGTCCAGAGGGCTCAATTGGCACAGCCAATGGTAGTGGCTGGATGCAGGAGCAGGACTTTGTTGTCTTCCTCCAGCATTTTGTTCAGTATACCAGGGCAACAGAAGACAACAAAGTTTTGCTCCTGTTGGACAACCACTCCTCTCACGTATCAATTGCAGCTGTCAATTTCTGTCGAGCAAATGGCGTGGTTCTATTGTCTTTCCCTCCACACTGCACCCACCAACTGCAACCACTGGATAGAACTGTTTATGGGCCACTAAAGAAACACCTAAACAGTGAGATGGACAAGTGGCACCGGAGGCATCCTGGAACAACAATCACCATCTATGACCTACCAGAGATGGTCGAAAAAATCTTGCTCCTGGCAGCATCACCTCAGAATGTCAAGAAAGGATTTCAGTGCACTGGGATCTGGCCATACAACAAGAACATCTTCAGTGAAGTCAACTTTCTCCCAGCATCAGTGACTGACAGACCCCCTCCGGTTCCATCTCTCCCTGGGCCATCCACTGCTGCACCTCCATCTCTCCCTGGGCCATCCACTGCTGCACCTCCATCTCTCCCTGGGCCATCCACTGCTGCACCTCCATCTCTCCCTGGGCCATCCACTGCTGCACCTCCATCTCTCCCTGGGCCATCCACTGCTGCACCTCCATCTCTCCCTGGGCCATCCACTGCTGCACCTCCATCTCTCCCTGGGCCATCCACTGCTGCACCTCCATCTCTCCCTGGGCCATCCACTGCTGCACCTCCATCTCTCCCTGGGCCATCCACTGCTGCACCTCCATCTCTCCCTGGGCCATCCACTGCTGCACCTCCATCTCTCCCTGGGCCATCCACTGCTGCACCTCCATCTCTCCCTGGGCCATCCACTGCTACACAGTATCCTGTCCCATCCCTGGATATTCCTATGCCAAAAGTGACCCTTAACTCAGAGGGTTTAGAGGAATTTACTCTCACTTTAGTTTCTCTTTCTTTACAAGAGGAGGAAATCACCACTGAAGTAAGATAAATTAATTAATTTAACTTCTAGTTTATGCCAAACAAATTTAGAAAATAAAATATTCATACATGTATGTCTGTTTGATGTTCAGCAGGAGCAAGTTCCAGAATTCTTGCCTGAGACTGTAAGGCCATTCCCCAAAGCTGGTCCCCGAAAGGCCAGTGGCCAACGGCGGAGGACAAGGGCCAGTGACATACTCACTGACACACCCATAAAGAATCTCCTTGAAGAGGAAAAAAAAAAGTGTGCCCAAGCAGTCAAAAGAAAAATTGTATTGCAACAAAAAGAGGGTGGGAAAAAGCAAAAAAAGCAAAACACAGAGGACACTCAATGTCTTGTCTGTGGGGAATGGTTTTCCAAATCCCGGCCAGGGGAGCATTGGATATCTTGCTCCATCTGTGGCATGTGGTTGCATGTTGAATGCATTGATGACAGCCAACATTACATTTGCCACCACTGTAAGTGACAGGTGACCATGAGTGATTGCATAGCCTAGGTGACTGAAATACCTTTGTTTTGGTTTTGGTTTTGGTTTATTGGGCTATCTTTATTATGTTTTATTTATTATGTTTATTGTTATTATGTTTAATATGTTATTGTTTGCATTTGATTGTTTGCAATTGTTCAATGTGTTTTACTGTCACTCAAACAAACTGTTAGCCTGCTATTAAATGCTAAACTGAAATTAAATATTGTTGAATACTATTGTTAAATACTGTTCAATGTTTTACTAATTAACTACTTTTAACTAAACAAATAATGAAATAAAATACTGAATGGAAATAAAAACTGTTGAATTCTCATTTTTAAAGGTATTTTACAAATTCAATGAATTGGTTAGGCAGTTTTACTGCATTACGGATGGGTGTCTCAACTGTACTCGGGTACTGTTTCAACTGTACCCGACATGGGTACAGTTGGAACGAAAAAGCTGCTTGTGTTTATGAGCTAATTGTGGGAAATATGACCTACTTATGGATATTAATAATTATTAATATTTAAGTAGACAATTAAAGGAATGTCATATGAAGAAATCACTTCTTTTCAGCCCTTAGTTTTGGTGTGGTAACTGAAAAAGCAAAAAGTGTACCAACTGTACTCGGTCTACCCCTGATAAATAGTATTAAGTAATTATTGATTAATAAATCATCTTTTCATAAATGTGATGCTTAAATTATCCTAGTTTCGCTGTATATGCATGCAAAACAGTTAAAATGTTTATATATTCTGATCATACTTGCTGTTGAGTGGAATGAAAAATGAGTCAAGTAATTGTCTCTGTAATGTTAATCCTCAAGGTACAATGCAACACAATCTGTAAAGAACTTTAAAATAGCAGTAGCCTACACATTCAAGGGAAAATGCTAAACGTGTATCCTGATGGCGTGAGCATGTTATTAATCTTTTTTTTGCGCGAGCGGTTTGAGTATCTATCTATCCAGCAAAACTCTCCTGTGCATTCAACTCTTCTGCGCATGCGTATATGACCTCATCGAATTGTGAATGAAACCACCGCGCATGCGCGTCCAGTACTTGTTGGATCTGATCCAGCTACGTCATCGTGCTACAGTTTGCAGCGAGGACTTCTTGAAATGTTCTGCAAAATGTTCTTGTACATTCGAAAGTGCATAATACAAGTATTCACTGTTTCTCAAAACCAACTTTAGACTTGCGTCCTTATTAGTTCAGACTTGCCAAGTTTGACTCGGGAGGACACAATTCCGGTCCTCTGCTAATGAAACCGCGATCTTGATAGCATCACTCATCTCGCTCTGGCTACTCTGGTTATCTCTGTATGTATACCTTAGGCTACAATAAAACAAAATGTGTCATAAAACATCACTCTGCCTCTGTTTCATAAAAAATAAACGTATTAATAGCACCACGAATGTGCTCCAGGAGAGGTGTAGCGTACCTTGATTATCTTCTCTGCGTGTATATTTATAAGGAAACGAAATATAAAACAACCCTGCCACTTTTCGTTTACGTTTGAAAAAAAATATTAAACATAAATATGTGGTTCCGGCAATAAGTGCACATGTATATGATTATCTTCCCTGTAATAAAATTAAATATGACATAAAACACAACACAGTTTATTTTTGTTAAATGTCATAAAAGAAAACATAAATTCAGTCTAAAAGACAGTCAGCGCTAGTAGGCTACATTGGTAAATAAATACCCTAAAATATATAGTTATGAAACTTAACTTTGCAGTGAAAAAATTATAGATTCATGAGACCAAAGATCGGCTGTTAGATCTACACGAGGTGAATTATATCTCATGTTTAACCACTACAGAGTCATCAGAGCTATTGGCAGAAATGGCTGCTCTCGGTGGGGTACATGAGCGCCCGCAGTGATCGCCTGGATCTCACAACTCCAAAAATAAAATGTTCAAATAGGCGCTGTCTTTATAAATAAACCACCTATGAGATTTAAGCAACTACATTGTTTTTGTGACACAATAACAGTAGTTTTTTTAATTCCACAGGTTTTCTCATCACTATTGATGCTTAGGTTGGTGTGAGATGCATTCTGGGATACATGTCTGTCTCAAGTCTGCACGAGTCACCTCTCGATGCATCCACGATAAAGCAGGCAAATTAAGAACACATCCAGGTTTTTGAACTGTACTTGGCTAGATGGGAACTTTGAATTGGAACTGGTGATGTTTTACTAATTATGCATGTAAACCTGTTCCAGGAGACCTCCAAAACAAAATCAAAAGACTTTAAAATAGCATAATGGGGCACTTTAAAAATTCGAGAGTCAACAGAGAGATTTTAGGGAGTTGACCACAAGTGCACACCAGGAAATATGTGTAAATAGCTTCTAAAAGGGCTTAAGATCAATGCTAGTTTAAAACTAATACAACCATGTTGCCTTTGTGTTGTAGACTAGACCGTCCTCTTCATCCTGAACAGCCTGATCTGACAGGTGTAGGCGGTCTACACCTGTCAGTCGACCGTGCTAAAACAAACACTTTAAAATGTGCCTGTTATCACCCGAGGCAGATGCTAATACCAGGTGCAGGGGCGTTTCTATTCTTTCATCAGCAGAGTGGCACATGCTCCTCATCAAGTAAATAATTTTACCTTTATTTGGTCTCAGTCTCCTGGGAGATGTGTGCTTCAAAATTGGCACCAAGCTGGTGACTTTGGGAGCAACTGATGCATTTCTTGAGTACTTTTCATTTAATATTGTGTAAATATGGGCAACAGACGATCTGAAGTTCAGCTGGCATAACTGTAATTAAAAGAGGTCAGTATTTTATTTTTATAGAAATGAATACTCTATCATCAAAGACACATCAAATGGATCAAAAGTGACAGTAAAGACATGTATAATGCTTTTGAACTTTATTAATCAAAGAGTCCTGATCAGCACAAAGAGCATCAAATTAGCACATTAGAATGATTTTTGAAGGATCATATGACACTGAAGACTGGAATATTGGCTTAATATTTTGGTAACACTTTACTTTCCATATAGTTAAGGTTAGTTAATTAACTAATTTTAACTTACAATAAGGAATACATTAGATACTCCTTAATCGGTCCCACTTTATATTAGGTGGCCTTAGCTACTATGCACTTGGATCAAAAAAATAACTACAATGTACTTATTGTGTTCATATTGTATTGCACACACTTTTGCTGATATTGAGGTGGGATACGGTAAAGATAGGGATAGATGTGGCAGTATGGGTAAGTTTAAGGGTAGGGTTAGGGGTTAGGGAAGTGTCAACAGTGTAATTATAAATGTTACTACAGAAGTTAATTACAGATGTAATTACATGCAGGCATTTTTTTATGTAATTACAATGTAAACATGTATGTACACAATAATTGCATTTTAACATGATTAATTTAAATGTTATTACATTTAATGGGTCCTTAACATTGACTGGGATTTATAAATGCTTTAGAAATATTTAATTGTTAGTTCATGTTAACTAATGTAGTTAACTAATGTTATCAAATTAAAATTGTAAAATGTTACCAATATTTAACAGTATTACATTTTTACTGTATTTTGGATCAAATAATGAAGCCTTGGTGAGCATAAGAGGCTTCTTTTTTTTTTAAACATAAAACATATAAACATGACAACAAAACCAGGCCTGGTCCTCTCTCGTCTTGCACTGTCGTCACTCCTCCTTTTATCCTTCCGGAGCTCCTCTGTGAGACTCGAGACTGGTGTTACAATCGTTAACCCTCGCATCACCGGCCTTGCTCTGCTCCCACAGTTCTCTGCCTTCCCCTGCTTGCCACGTACCCCCACCGCCCCTCGCAGGCCAGGGACACTTGGGGACCCCGATGCCCTGGGGGTCAGCAGATAAACATCAAATGTTCATTTTTAGGTGAACTATCGCTTTAATGGGACCATGGATTTCCCACAGTTGCAAGGGCTCTTTGACAGCACATTCCTCCTTCCTCTCAGGTTTCGGCAACAACCTAGTCTCTTAACTCTTTCCCCGGCAAACACATAATTTTCCGTTATTTGTGAGAAAACGCTTTAAGGCCAAACATTTTTCGTGTTTATAACTAAATATTCTATGGGCTTTTACATTTTTGTGAAAATTGTCGAAAACCCTGGCGGTGGCTGGCAACTTTTTTTTTAAACGCTGGTGGGGAAAGAGTTAATGAGTCATGGATGTGTTTTAGGTAGTAACGGGCAATAAACCATTCAGAGTCTCATCTCCCATTCCCTTTGAAAGCCAGTTGCACTTGCACCATGGTGGATTTGCTATTTACATAGCAGAATTTGTGAGCGGAAAGACAGAAAGCTTGTCCAGAGAGGAATCCTTTTTTTATGTTTAAAAATGTTTGTGTGCTGCTGCGCATCCCTGTGTGTGTAATAAGCAGAGTGTATCCACGTCGTGCACTCGCCTAGAGCCACATATTACTAACACGCCCTTTGAATAGCACAAAAAATACTGCGTTGTTGACTTTAGACCAGGTTTTTTTCGGTCAATGGCGCAGGCGATTTCAGTTGCTTCAAAATGGCAATACGCCAACAATGCACCTGAACACACCTCGTTTTCAGACCAGCACGGCCATTGGCGTACAGATGGGCGCGAGTGCATTTGCTGTTTAAACAACATGACGCTGGACATGAACATAACTGCATCGGGCTGAAACTAGCAAAAAACACTTGCGTTGCGCCTGCCGTTGATTTGCGCCAGGTGTATGATAGGGCCCTAAATAGGCAAATTTAACCATATAATATACAGCAATTGCTCGGATAATTCTGTGAGCCACTACCCTGACCAAATGCAAAAAGAGCCTTAAAGATTGAAAGGATTATAATTAGGAAAGACATTGCTGAGGTTGACGGTTAACTTTTCAGTCTGCAGGCTAAAACCTATTAGTGGTGTAGCATCAGTCTTTCTTTCCATTCACCAAATGATCTTCCCTTCATTATCTCATTAAGTTATCACCCTCAAGACTAAGCACCATGCTGATAAAGCCAAACTGTTGAGCTCTCCTAAAATCGTACAAAACATTCCTTACAGATTTCCCTGCATCTGCTGTGAAACATGCAGTTGGTTGCTCCAGGTTTCACCTGTTCCACAGTTCACTCCAAGCGGCTTCAAAATGACGAGACAAATTCACCTCGGGCGTTCTGTAGAGTTCAATTAATGCGGGTTATGCCAGTAGATGCAAATTTGCCCATGTGTGCGACAACTTCATTTACGAGGCCCAGAGAGAGGTTTTTCCCTAGACACGGGACCATTATGATTGGATGTCTGTTCTAATTCCTCATTTAGACACCGGCATTGGCTCTCAAATAAGCCACTGATAACGTGGATTCTTTTTTTTCTCCCTCTCCCTGGGACAAACAGAGCCTGAAGAATGATATGGCTGACATTGACAGGTCTACATATGATGCAGTCAGCGAAGGGGATTCTTTCTCGTCTGTTAATGTCAGGTGGGGAATGAGTTCATTTAAATGATAGCTGAACACCAGAATATTAATGAAGAGGGAGTTCTGGCATGGAAAACCTACAGGATTAAAGTCAAGATGAGTGTTAGCTATGTCGGTTAGACTTGTCATTAGTAGAACTCATTAGTGATCTTAAAGGGGGGGTGAAACACTCAGTTTCAGTCACTCTCATGTCAATCTTGAGTGCCTATAGAATAGTATTACATCCTTCATATCTCCGAAAAGTCTTTAGTTTTATTATATTTATAAAAGAAATATAGGCTGTACCGAGTCTTTCCGGGGAAAAAAACGAGCGGCTGGAGGCGTATCGTGTGGGCGGAGCTAAAAAATGACGAGTGCGCACAACGCGGTGACGTCCTCAAGCGTGGAGAAGAGGCTGAAATAAATTGAACAGGGGAAACGGCAGAAGCAGGACGTCCGTCTCTGTGGTATGTACTGTATTTAGTGGCCTGTCAACATTTGTGTGTGTTTACTCGCAGTTTATGAGGACATGATTCGGTTTATGGACTTTTGTATGCGACTAAACCTTAGCAGTAGCAAGCAAAACGGTTTTGCACGTCAGATAGTGTAACGTTATACATAGAAGAACAATGGAGTCCGTTAGCGCATTTGAATGACGAAGCACGCTTTGTGATAACACTAGGTTTATGTTTGGGTGGTTTTACTGACACCTATATTGGTCAGCTAAACAAATGTATTTAAACACACACCATAGATCGCATGCTCCATTGATAAATGAACTATACACGATCGTGTCGTTTACTGATGTCTACTCACGCGACGATAGCCAACAACATAGATATTTGAAGCAGTTTTACTCACCGCCTGCTTCCAAAGCAGGACCGAACCTTTATCGCTGGGACCGCTCCATCAAAAACACACTACATTGGTATGATTTGGTGAAGTCCTGACAGCAGTGACCGTGGAGATCCGCGATGTTGTGAAGCTTCCCGTCATTTCTGCGTTCAAATCGGTTCAAACGCAGCGCTGCCTTCCCAGAATGCTGTGCTGAAGCGTTGAAGTCGCTTGATGTCACCCATTGGAATAAAGTGGAGCGCGTTGTGGACTATAACGACATAAGTGTTCATGGACGACTGGATCTGCACCTGAGAGAGTGTTTATGGCCGTGCATTTGCTCTTTCGCCTCAGTCACGCGCGCGCGCACCCTTCTGGGAGCCGTACGGCCAATACAAGGACCTTCCACTCTGTCGACGTCAAGCAGACCCATACTCGAAAAAAACTCTCCGAAACTTGTGAGAAACCGGAAGGAGTATTTTGACACTGAAATTCCTTTTTGAAACTTTGTCTGTGGTTTAAACTCTTACAAGAACAAAAATTGACAATGGTTGCAAAAAATTAAAATGGACAGCATTTAGATTTTGAGTTAAAAAAAAAAAAATCATCATTTACATGAACTATTCCTTTAATGTGCAGTGAAGTTGTTAGGAATGTTAGCAACTTTTATTCATTTTCTTTCATATAAATATTAATGTTTATTTATGTTTATTGATGCCTTAGAGTAAAACACAAAGTAATTGTGAAGAAAGTTAATAAAATAAAATCAAATTACATTACAGTCACGATTTGCAAGATATAAATTAAAAATGTGGGAAAACAAAATCAAAGATGCAAGATATGAAGTCAAACTAGGAGATATAAAGTCAGCGTTATGAGAAATAATTGTAAATACATTTTAAATTTTTCTATTTTTTTAATTATTATTAATATTGTTTATATTGAGGTGAAAAATGGCATCTGTAAATTTTATGAAGGAATTTTATGATTTTTTTTTTTTTTTTTTAGATGTTTGGTTTGTAGGTGGTTTAATGCTTTGTTTATTATAATGGAGTCTTACTGTTTAATTATAAAATGGGTTGTTTTTATAATTAAAAAAAAAGTCATGATCCTAGGGTTATTTTGATACTGTGGTGTTGTGTTCAGAAGTAAAAAAAAAAAAACAAGGCATATGTTGATCAATGATTCTCGTTATAGCTTCATCTTCTGTTCATCTTGTGTTGACTTGATGTTATTCTTGTCCAACATGAGGGCTGACACTGTTAGATCTCAAGTGTTAGATTGTGACAGAATGGTGTTTAGGAGCTTTAATCAGTTGCCTCCAGGAGGCAAGCCTTAAAAGCCTCTAAATTTGATGCACAGATGAAGCATCTCCTCCTGTTTCATCTCAAACATCTCTGAAAGGCTGACACATTTGTTAGGAGAACTTTTTTTGAAAATTGCTTTATGAATTAGGCATATCTAAGCGTGACAGCACGAGGTTCAGGGATCATAGTGAATTCCCTCAGAACCCAAAGCGTGTGTCGGGTGCACACACACACACACACACACACACACACACACACACACACACACACACACACACACACACACACACACACAGAGAGAGAGAGAGAGAGAGCAGATATATGAGAGACATGTAGAGAGAAAAAAATAAAAAATAAGACTAAATACATTAAATGTATCTTTATAAACCTGCATCAATATGTGTGTCAGAGGCATTTGAGAAGGGGGTAGGTGTCACAAAATGTTGCGTTGGTAGAAAAGAAGAATCCCCTTTCAGCACAAAAATCAGACAGGCCATAAAGGGGAATGCTAGATTTCTATAATTACACTCAGGGGGTTTCAGTAAGAATGAATAATCCTGTGTTGTTTTAGCATCAGATTCACTATAATGAAATTATGCAAATCGGGCAAGGCAATGTAACCGAAAAATTAAGAATGTAAAATATTTCAGAATTGGTCAATGAAAAAAAAAAAAGAAAAAAAAAAAAGCTATTGTGGCTATTGTGAAGTTTAACAATTTAAAACAAACAAACAAATATATATATATATATATATATATATATATATATATATATATATATATATATATATATATATATATATATATATATATATATATATGTGTATATATATTTTTTATATATTATTATTAGGGGTTCAAGCACGAAGTGCTGAAACCCTATTGTAATTGTACTGATTTTTATTATTAGGGGTTCAAGCACGAAGTGCTGAAACACTATTGTAATTGTTAGGGTTTTTATTAGGGGTTCAAGCACGAAGTGCTGAACACCTATTGTATTTGTACTGATTTTTATTATTATTATTATTAGGGGTTCAAGCACGAAGTGCTGAACACCTATTGTATTTGTACTGATTTTTATTATTATTATTATTATTATTATTATTATTATTCAGCCGAAAAACGCATCGTGCAGACCAAACCGTAAGGGCTGGAAACTTGAAACTTTGTCAATAGGTAGTACAAAAATCGAGGAAAGGTTATCAAATTATGAGCCAGATTGGCCTATAGGTGGCGCTATAGCAATCAATTGCGCAAAATGGCTCATAACTCCTAAACCGTTTGGTCCACACTCAAGTGTCTTATATCATTGGAAAGCTGAGACCTTGGCGAACAAAACGTATATCTCCGATTTTATTTCCGTCATGAAAAATTTTCCGCCATTTTGAATTTTGTTGAAAACCTACTTTTACGAACTAGTCCCTGGTTTTTTGACCGATCGGAACCAAACCAGTGCCAAAATGTTGCCTGTAGTCTGTATATCAACTTTCATTGAGAAAAAGTTGAAATTTCGATTCACGAAAGATAAGGGGATCAAAATGGACGCTCAGGGCGGAGCCTATTTTACTAAAAAGACTATAACTCAAAAATGAAATGAGATATCTTCACCAAACTTGGTACATGTGTGTGTGGAATTATTCTTTGGTCTCGATAAAAAAATCGTGACGATTGACCACTTGGTGGCGCTATAATGTGAAAAAAAACATGAAAATAGCTATAACCACATGACCGCTAGTCCGATTGACCTGAAAATTGGTATGCAGTGTCTTGGCCCAAGGTACTATATAAGTCTATGAGGACATTGGTGTATCTCAAAAAACATGGCCGCCATCAGCCAATGAATTTTGAGCACCTATTAGATGGGGTTAACGGAGGTCGATCGGAACGAAACTCAGTGGACATGTTTGACTCATGGTCCTAGAGGTCTGTAAGAATTTTGAAAGAAATCGGCCACTAGTTGGCGCTAACCCAAAAGGGAAGCTCAAAAATTCACGAAAATTGTTGGGTATATGTGGCATGACATGCTGATGAAGTATGCAAAGTTTTAAAGAGATCGGACTATAGGTGGCGCTATAACTGTTAAAAAGCTTTAAAAACCATGCATTTCCTATGGTAAATTGCCTATATTGGCTGTAAATGGACTTTTCCATCTATTATTTCAGTGTTTAAAATCTTGCTAAATAAAACTTAATGTCTTTAATGCGGTTGCTAAGGGGTGGAAAAAGAATGTTGTGGGCGGAGCCTATTTTACTAAAAAGACTATAACTTAAGAAGGAAATGAGATATCTTCACCAAACTTGGTACACATGTGTATGGGCTCATTTTTTGGTCTCGATAAAAAAATTGCGACGTTTGACCAGTTGGTGGCGCTATAATGTGAAAAAAACAACGACCGTTAGTCCGATTGACCTGAAAATTGGTATGCAGTGTCTTGGCCCAAGGTACTATATAAGTATATGAGGACATTGGTGTATCTCAAAAAACATGGCCGCCATCAGTCAATGAATTTTGAGCACCTATTAGATGGGATTAACAGAGGTCGATCGGAACGAAACTCAGTGGACATGTTTGACTCATGGTCCTAGAGGTGTGTAAGAATTTTGAAAGAAATCGGCCACTAGTTGGCGCTAACCCAAAAGGGAAGCTCAAAAATTCACGAAAATTGTTGGGTATATGTGGCATGACATGCTGATGAAGCATGCAAAGTTTTAAAGAGATCGGACTATAGGTGGCGCTATAACTGTTAAAAAGCTTTAAAAACCATGCATTTCCTATGGTAAATTGCCTATATTGGCTGTGAATGGACTTTTCCATCTATTATTTCAGTGTTTAAAATCTTGCTAAATAAAACTTAATGTCTTTATTGCCTATGTGCTTTAAAGGCCTTAAAGGCTTGAACCCCGCTAAATGCTGCTTGCAGCTTTAATTATTAGGGGTTCAAGCACGAAGTGCTGAACACCTATTGTATTTGTACTGATTTTTATTATTATTAGGGGTTCAAGCACGAAGTGCTGAACACCTATTGTATTTGTGCTGATTTTTAGGGGTTCAAGCACGAAGTGCTGAACACCTATTGTATTTGTGCTGATTTTTATTATTAGGGGTTCAAGCATGAAATGCTGAAACCCTATTGTAATTGTACTGATTTTTATTAGGGGTTCAAGCACGAAGTGCTTGAAAACCTATTGTTATTGTAAGGATTTTTATTATTATTATTTTTCTTCTCCCCTAAAACGCATCGTGCAGCCCAAACCGTAAGTGCTAGAGACTTGAAACTTTGCCAAAAGGTAGTCCAAAAATCGAGGAGAGGTTATCAAAGTATGAGCCCGATTGGCCAATAGGTGGCGCTATAGCGCAAATAACAAAAAAAAAAAACTATTTTGCTTATATCTCGAAAACCCATTGTCGCACATTCAAGTGTCTTACATCATTGGAATCCTTGGCTCAAGCCGAACAAAACGTATATCTCCGATTTCATTTCCGTCATGAAAATTTTTCCGCCATTTTGAATTTTGTCGAAAACCTACTTTTGCGAACTAGTCCCTGGTTTTTTGACCGATCGGAACCAAACCAGTGCCAAAATGTTCACTGTAGTCTTAATATCAATAATTATCGAAAAAAAGTTGAAATTTCGATTCACAGACGATAAGGGGCGTGAAAATGTACATTGAAGGCGGAGCCTATTTTACTAAAGAGGCTATAACTCAAGAACGAAATGAGATATCTTCACCAAACTTGGTACACATATGTAGGGACTCAATTTGAGGTCACGATAAAAAAATCGCGACGATTGGCCACTGGGTGGCGCTAAAATGTGAAAAAAACATGAAAATAGCTATAACCACAAGACCGCTAATCCGATTGACCTGAAAATTGGTATGCAGTGTCTTCGCCCAAGGTACCATGTATGTCTATGAGGACATTGGCGTATCTCAAAAAACATGGCCGCCATCGGCCAATTACGTTTGAGCACCTATTAGATGGGGTTAACGAAGGCCGATCAGAACGAAACTTGATGGGCATGTCTGACTCATGGTCCTAGAGGTCTGTAAGAATTTTGAAAGAAATCGGCCACTAGTTGGCGCTAACGAGTTTTATGGCTCTGTAATCACGTGGTGTTGCATACATCTGCAAAATATGCATATCATTTGATAGAACTCCTCATGCTGAACAACTTTGCCTCTAGAACCATTGCAGATATTTAATTAACGATTTGATTGACAGCAATTATGTTAAAAACCTACTTTTGCGAACTAGTCCCTGGTTTTTTGCCCGATCGAAACCAAACTAGTCTAGGATAATTCTCTGGACTCTCTAGATGAATAATCATTGAAAAAAAAATTGAACTTTTACATTTGGATGGCTATACTAGGGCCGTTTAAAAAAGAGTTGTGGCAAAATACACTCAAAAACCTATAAATCCTAAGGGGAAACTCAAAACTTCACGAAAATTGTTGGGTACATGTGGCATAACATGCTGATGAAGCATGCAAAGTTTTAAAGAGATCGGACTATAGGTGGCGCTATAACTGTCAAAAAGCTTTAAAAACCATGCATTTCCTATGGTAAATTGCCTATTTTGGCTGTAAATGGACTTTTCCATCTATTATTTCAGTGTTTAAAAACTTGCTAAATAAAACTTAATGTCTTTAATGCCTATGTGCTTAAAAGGCCTTAAAAGCTTGAACCCCGCTAAATGCTGCTTGCAGCTTTAATTATTATTATTATTCTGCCGTAAAACTCATCGTGCAGACCAAACCGTAAATGCTAGAGACTTCAAACTTTGTCAATAGGTAGTCCAAAAATCGAGGAGAGGTTATCAAATTATGAGCCAGATTGGCCAATAGGTGGCGCTACAGCAACCAAAAACGCGAAATGGCTCATAACTCCTAAACCGTTCATCCTAAGGGTCAAGTGTCTTATATCATTGGAAAGCTGAGACCATGACGAACAAAACGTATATCTCCGATTTCATTTCCGGTATGCAAATTTTTCCGCCATTTTGAATTTAGTCAAAAACCTACTTTTGCGAACTAGTCCCTGGTTTTTTGACATATCAGAACCAAACCAGTGCCAAAATGTTCTCTCTAGTCTCATTATCAATAATTATCAAAAAAAAGTTGAAATTTTGACTCATGAACGAAAAGGGGCGTGGAAATGTACATTTAAGGCGGAGCCTCATTTGCTAAAGAGGCTATAACTCCAGCAAGAAATGAGATATCTTCACCAAACTTAGTACACATGTTTATGGGCTCAGTCTTTGGTCACGATAAAAAAATCGCGACGATTGGCCACTTGGTGGCGCTATAACATGGGAAAAAAACAAAAAGGGCTATAACCACGCGACCGCTAGTCCAATTGACTTGAAAATTGGTATGCAGTGTCTTGGCCCAAGGTACCATGTCTGTCTATGAGAACATTGGCGTATCTCAAAAAACATGGCCGCCATCGGCCAATGAAATTTGAGCACCTATTAGACAGGGTTAACGGAGGTTGATTGGAACGAAACTCAGTGGGCATGTTTGACTCATGGTCCTAGAGGTCTGTAAGAATTTTGAAAGAAATCGGCCACTAGTTGGCGCTAACGAGTTTTATGGCTCTGCAATCAAGTGGTGTTGCACACATCGGCAAAATATGCATATCATATGATAGATCTCCTCATGATGAACAACTTTGCCTCTAGAACCATTGCTGTCAATAAAATCATTAATTACATTTTTGTAATTATGTTAAAAACCTACTTTTGCGAACTAGTCCCTGGTTTTTTACCCAATTGGAACCAAACCAGTCTAGGACAATTCTATAGACACTCCAGGTCAATAATTATTGAAAAAAAGTTGAACTTTTGCATTTGGATGGCTATAACAGAGCCATTTAGAAAAGAGGCGTGGCAAAATACACTCAAAAGCCTATAAATCCTAAGAGAAAACTCAAAACTTCACGGAAATTATTGGGTATATGTGGCATAACATGTTGAAGACACATGCAAAGTTTTATGGAGATCGGAGTATAGGGGGCGCTATAAGTGTTAAAAAGCTTTGAAAACCATGTATTCCTATGGTGAATTGCCTGTATTGGCTGTAAATGGTATTTTCCATCTCGTTAATCAGGTGGGGTTAAAACAGCCACATAATATGCATATATTATGATAGATCTTCTCATACTGAACAACTTTGCCTCTATAACCAATACTGTCAATCAAATCTTTATTTAAATATTCACAATTATGTTAAAAACCTCGTTTTGCAAACTAGTCCTTGGTTTTTCTTGCCTGATCGGAATCAAACCACAGCAGTATGATTCTCTGGACTCTCCTGATCAATAGTTATCAAAAACATGTTGAACTTTACACTTTGGGTAGCTATAACAGGGTCATTTAGAGAATAGGTGTGGTAAAACATGCTCAAAAGCTTATTCATCCTGAACGAAAACTCAAAACTACACAAAAATAGGTGGTGTGTGTGTGTGTGTGTGTGTGTGTGTGTGTGTCTCTGTCTGTCTGTTTGTCATTCGAGCAAACAGCACTTCCAACATGCTACACATGCTAGCAGTGATTAGCTAAGTGTTAAATCAGGCAAAGAACATTATAGTAACCATCTGTGACAGCTAACAACTGCCTAGCAACACCATAACAACCATCAAGAACAACCTAGCAACCACCTAGCAACATGTTTATCATGTTAGCAAAGTAAAATAGTAATTTTGTCATACAATTGATTAATATTGTTCTATAATTCATATTTAGACTTTATAAAGTCACTACTATAATATTTAAAATCAAATTTTGTCAGTTTATCACTTCATTTCACCTGATATCGCTCAAATTCATTCAGTGCTTAAAAACCTTCCATGCAAAAGGCGTCAAATGCTTAAAGACCTTAAATGGCTTGAACCCCGCTAAATGCTGCTCGCAGCTTTAATTATTATTATTAGGGGTTCAAGCACGAAGTGCTTGAAAACCTATTGTTATTGTAATGATTTTTATTATTATTATTTTTCTTCTCCCCTAAAACGCATCGTGCAGCCCAAACCGTAAGTGCTAGAGAGTTGAAACTTTGCCAAAAGGTAGTCCAAAAATCGAGGAGAGGTTATCAAAGTATGAGCCCGATTGGCCAATAGGTGGCGCTATAGCGCAAAAAACAAAAAAAAAATACTATTTTGCTTATATCTCGAAAACCCATTGTCGCACATTCAAGTGTCTTACATCATTGGAATCCTTGGCTCAAGCCGAACAAAACGTATATCTCCGATTTCATTTCCGTCATGAAAATTTTTCCGCCATTTTGAATTTTGTTGAAAACCTACTTTTGCGAACTAGTCCCTGGTTTTTTGACCGATCGGAACCAAACCAGTTCCAAAATGTTCACTGTAGTCTTAATATCAATAATTATTGAAAAAAAGTTGAAATTTCGATTCACAGACGATAAGGCGCGTGAAAATGTACATTGAAGGCGGAGCCTATTTTACTAAAGAGGCTATAACTCAAGAACGAAATGAGATATCTTCACCAAACTTGGTACAGATATGTAGGGACTCAATTTGAGGTCATGATAAAAAAATCGCGACGATTGGCCACTGTGTGGCGCTATAATGTGAAAAAAACATGAAAATAGCTATAACCACAAGACCGCTAATCCGATTGCCCTGAAAATTGGTATGCAGTGTCTTCGCCCAAGGTACCATGTATGTCTATGAGGACATTGGCGTATCTCAAAAAACATGGCCGCCATTGGCCAATTACATTTGAGCACCTATTAGATGGGGTTAACGAAGGCCGATCAGAACGAAACTTGATGGGCATGTCTGACTCATGGTCCTAGAGGTCTGTAAGAATTTTGAAAGAAATCGGCCACTAGTTGGCGCTAACGAGTTTTATGGCTCTGTAATCACGTGGTGTTGCATACATCTGCAAAATATGCATATCATTTGATAGAACTCCTCATGCTGAACAACTTTGCCTCTAGAACCATTGCTGTCAATCAAATCGTTAATTAAATATCTGCAATTATGTTAAAAACCTACTTTTGCGAACTAGTCCCTGGTTTTTTGCCCGATCGAAACCAAACTAGACTAGGATAATTCTCTGGACTCTTTAGATCAATAATCATTGAAAAAAAAATTGAACTTTTACATTTGGATGGCTATACTAGGGCCGTTTAAAAAAGAGGTGTGGCAAAATACACTCAAAAACCTATAAATCCTAAGGGGAAACTCAAAACTTCACGAAAATTGTTGGGTACATGTGGCATAACATGCTGATGAAGCATGCAAAGTTTTAAAGAGATCGGACTATAGGTGGCGCTATAACTGTCAAAAAGCTTTAAAAACCATGCATTTCCTATGGTAAATTGCCTATATTGACTGTAAATGGACTTTTCCATCTATTATTTCAGTGTTTAAAAACTTGCTAAATAAAACTTAATGTCTTTAATGCCTATGTGCTTAAAAGGCCTTAAAGGCTTGAACCCCGCTAAATGCTGCTTGCAGCTTTAATTATTATTATTATTATTCTGCCGTAAAACTCATCGTGCAGACCAAACCGTAAATGCTAGAGACTTCAAACTTTGTCAATAGGTAGTCCAAAAATCGAGGAGAGGTTATCAAATTATGAGCCAGATTGGCCAATAGGTGGCGCTACAGCAACCAAAAACGCGAAATGGCTCATAACTCCTAAACCGTTCATCCTAAGGGTCAAGTGTCTTATATCATTGGAAAGCTGAGACCTTGGCGAACAAAACGTATATCTCCGATTTCATTTCCGGTATGCAAATTTTTCCGCCATTTTGAATTTTGTCAAAAACCTACTTTTGCAAACTAGTCCCTGGTTTTTTGACATATCAGAACCAAACCAGTGCCAAAATGTTCTCTCTAGACTGAGTATCAATAATTATCAAAAAAAAGTTGAAATTTTGACTCATGAACGAAAAGGGGCGTGGAAATGTACATTTAAGGCGGAGCCTATTTTACTAAAGAGGCTATAACTTCAGCAAGAAATGAGATATCATCACCAAACTTGGTACACATGTTTATGGGCTCAGTTTTTGGTCACGATAAAAAAATCGCGACGATTGGCCACTTGGTGGCGCTATAACATGGAAAAAACACAAAAAGGGCTATAACCACGCGACCGCTAGTCCGATTGACTTGAAAATTGGTATGCAGTGTCTTGGCCCAAGGTACCATGTCTGGCTATGAGGACATTGGCGTATCTCAAAAAACATGGCCGCCATCGGCCAATGAAGTTTGAGCACCTATTAGACAGGGTTAACGGAGGTCGATCGGAACGAAACTCAGTAGGCATGTTTGACTCATGGTCCTAGAGGTCTGTAAGAATTTTGAAAGAAATCGGCCACTAGTTGGCGCTAACGAGTTTTATGGCTCTGCAATCATGTGATGTTGCACACATCGGCAAAATATGCATATCATATGATAGATCTCCTCATGTTGAACAACTTTGCCTCTAGAACCATTTCTGTCAATCAAATCGTTAAATAAATATTTGCAATAATGTTAAAAACCTACTTTTGCGAACTAGTCCCTGGTTTTTTGCGCAATCACAATTAAACCAGTCTAGGACAATTCTCTGGACTCTCTAGATCAATAATTATCAAAAAAAAGTTGATTTTTTGCATTTGTATGGCTATAACAGGGCCATTTAGAAAAGAGGTGTGGCAAAATACACTCAAAAGCCTATAAATCCTAAGGGGAAACTCAAAACTTCACGAAAATTGTTGGGTATATGTGGCATAACATGTTGAAGACACATGCAAAGTTTTATGGAGATCGGAGTATAGGGGGCGCTATAAGTGTTAAAAAGCTTTGAAAACCATGTATTCCCTATGGTGAATCTCTGTAATCAGGTGGCGTTAAAACAGCCACATAATATGCATATATTATGATAGATCTTCTCATACTGAACAACTTTGCCTCAATAACCAATATTGTCAATCAAATATTTATTTAAATATTCACAATTATGTTAAAAACCTCGTTTTGCAAACTAGTCCTTGGTTTTTTTGCCTGATCGGAACCAAACCACAGCAGTATGATTCTCTGCACTCTCCTGATCAATAGTTATCAAAAACATGTTGAACTTTACACTTTGGGGAGCTATAACAGGATCATTTGGAGAATAGGTGTGGTAAAACATGCTCAAAAGCATATTAATACTGAACGAAAACTCAAAACTTCACAAAAATAGGTGGGGTGTGTGTGTGTGTGTGTGTGTGTGTGTGTGTGTGTGTGTGTGTGTGTGTGTGCCTGTCTTTCTGTCTGTCTGTCATGCTAGCAAACAGCACTTCCAACATGCTACACATGCTAGCAGTGATTAGCTAAGTGTTAAATCAGGCAAAGAACATAGTAAGAACTCTATAAACATTATAGTGACCATCTGTGACAACTAACAACTGCCTAGCAACACCATAACAACCATCAAGAACAACCTAGCAACCACCTAGCAACATGTTTTTCATGTTAGCAAAGTAAAATAGTAATTTTGTCATACTATTGATTAATATTGTTATATAATTCATATTTAGACTTTATAAAGTCACTACTATAATATTTAAAATCACATTTTGTCAGTTTTTCACTTCATTTCACCTGATATTTCTCAAATTCATTCAGTGCTTAAAAACCTTTCATGCAAAAGGCGTCAAATGCTTAAAGACCTTAAATTGCTTGAACCCCGCTAAATGCTGCTCGCAGCTTTAATTATTATTATTATTATTATTATTCTGCCGTAAAACTCATCGTGCAGACCAAACCGTAAATGCTAGAGACTTCAAACTTTGTCAATAGGTAGTCCAAAAATCGAGGAGAGGTTATCAAATTATGAGCCAGATTGGCCAATAGGTGGCGCTACAGCAACCAAAAACGCGAAATGGCTCATAACTCCTAAACCGTTCATCCTAAGGGTCAAGTGTCTTATATCATTGGAAAGCTGAGACCATGACGAACAAAACGTATATCTCCGATTTCATTTCCGGTATGCAAATTTTTCCGCCATTTTGAATTTTGTCAAAAACCTACTTTTGCGAACTAGTCCCTGGTTTTTTGACATATCAGAACCAAACCAGTGCCAAAATGTTCTCTCTAGTCTGAATATCAATAATTATCAAAAAAAAGTTGAAATTTTGACTCATGAACGAAAAGGGGCGTGGAAATGTACATTTAAGGCGGAGCCTATTTTACTAAAGAGGCTATAACTACAGCAAGAAATGAGATATCTTCACCAAACTTGGTACACATGTGTATGGGCTCAGTCTTTGGTCACGATAAAAAAATCGCGACGATTGGCCACTTGGTGGCGCTATAACATGGAAAAAACACAAAAAGGGCTATAACCACGCGACCGCTAGTCCGATTGACTGGAAAATTGGTATGCAATGTCTTGGCCCAAGGTACCATGTCTGTCTATGAGAACATTGGCGTATCTCAAAAAACATGGCCGCCATCGGCCAATGAAATTTGAGCACCTATTAGACAGGGTTAACGGAGGTCGATCGGAACAAAACTCAGTGGGCATGTTTAACTCATGGTCCTAGAGGTCTGTAAGAATTTTGAAAGAAATCGGCCACTAGCTGGCGCTAACGAGTTTTATGGCTCTGCAATCACGTGGCGTTGCACACATCGGCAAAATATGCATATCATATGATAGATCTCCTCATGATGAACAACTTTGCCTCCAGAACCATTGCTGTCAATCAAATCATTAAATAAATATTTGCAATTATGTTAAAAACCTACTTTTGCGAACTAGTCCCTGGTTTTTTGCCCAATCAGAACCAAACTAGTCTAGGACAATTCTCTGGACTCTCTAGATCAATAATTATCAAAAAAATGTAGATTTTTTGCATTTGGATGGCTATAACAGGACCATTTAGAAAAGAGGCGTGGCAAAATACACTCAAAAGCCTATAAATCCTAAGGGGAAACTCAAAACTTCACGGAAATTGTTGGGTATATGTGGCATAACATGTTGAAGACACATGCAAAGTTTTATGGAGATCGGAGTATAGGGGGCGCTATAAGTGTTAAAAAGCTTTGAAAACCATGTATTCCCTATGGTGAATCTCTGTAATCAGGTGGGGTTAAAACAGCCACATAATATGCATAACTTTGCCTCTATAACCAATACTGTCAATCAAATCTTTATTTAAATATTCACAATTATGTTAAAAACCTCGTTTTGCAAACTAGTCCTAGGTTTTTTGCCTGATCGGAACCAAACCACAGCAGTATGATTCTCTGCACTCTCCTGATCAATTCATATTTAGACTTTATAAAGTCATTATTATAATATTTAAAATCACATTTTGTCAGTTTATCACTTCATTTCACCTGATATCTCTCAAATTCATTCAGTGCTTAAAAGCCTTTCATGCAAAAGGTGTCAAATGCTTAAAAACCTTAAATGGCTTGAACCCCGCTAAATGCTGCTCGCAGCTTTAATTATTATTATTATTATTATTATTATTCAGCCGAAAAACGCATCGTGCAGACCAAACCGTAAGGGCTGGAAACTTGAAACTTTGTCAATAGGTAGTACAAAAATCGAGGAAAGGTTATCAAATTATGAGCCAGATTGGCCCATAGGTGGCGCTATAGCAATCAATTGCGCAAAATGGCTCATAACTCCTAAACCGTTTGGTCCACTCTCAAGTGTCTTATATCATTGGAAAGCTGAGACCTTGGCGAACAAAACGTATATCTCCGATTTTATTTCCGTCATTAAAAATTTTCCGCCATTTTGAATTTTGTTGAAAACCTACTTTTACGAACTAGTCCCTGGTTTTTTGACCGATCGGAACCAAACCAGTGCCAAAATGTTGCCTGTAGTCTGTATATCAACATTCATTGAGAAAAAGTTGAAATTTCGATTCACGAAAGATAAGGGGATCAAAATGGACGCTCAGGGCGGAGCCTATTTTACTAAAAAGACTATAACTCAAAAATGAAATGAGATATCTTCACCAAACTTGGTACATGTGTGTATGGGCTCATTCTTTGGTCTCGATAAAAAAATCGTGACGATTGACCACTTGGTGGCGCTATAATGTGAAAAAAAACATGAAAATAGCTATAACCACATGACCGCTAGTCCGATTGACCTGAAAATTGGTATGCAGTGTCTTGGCCCAAGGTACTATATAAGTCTATGAGGACATTGGTGCATCTCAAAAAACATGGCCGCCATCAGCCAATGAATTTTGAGCACCTATTAGATGGGGTTAACGGCGGTCGATCGGAACGAAACTCAGTGGACATGTTTGACTCATGGTCCTAGAGGTCTGTAAGAATTTTGAAAGAAATTGGCCACTAGTTGGCGCTAACCCAAAAGGGAAGCTCAAAAATTCACGAAAATTGTTGGGTATATGTGGCATGACATGCTGATGAAGCATGCAAAGTTTTAAAGAGATCGGACTATAGGTGGCGCTATAACTGTTAAAAAGCTTTAAAAACCATGCATTTCCTATGGTAAATTGCCTATATTGGCTGTAAATGGACTTTTCCATCTATTATTTTAGTGTTTAAAACCTTGCTAAATAAAACTTAGTGTCTTTAATTAGGGGTTCAAGCACGAAGTGCTGAACACCTATTGTATTTGTACTGATTTTTATTATTAGGGGTTCAAGCACGAAGTGCTGAAACACTATTGTAATTGTTAGGGTTTTTATTATTATTATTATTCTCCCCTAAAACGCATTGTGCAGACCAAACCGTAAGGGCTAGAGACTTGACACTTTGCCACATGGTAGCCCAAAAATCGAGGAGAGCTTATCAAATTATGACCCCGATTGGCCAATAGGGGGCGCTACAGCAATCAAAAGCGCGAAATGGCTCATAACTCCTAAACGGTTTAGTCCACACTCAAGTGCCTTATATCATTGGAAAGCTGAGACCATGGCGAACAAAACGTATATCTCCGATTTTATTTCCGTCTGGAAAAATTTTCCGCCATTTTGAATTTTGTCGAAAAACTACTTTTGCGAACTAGTCCCTGGTTTTTTGACCAATCGGAACCAAACCAGTGCCAAAATGTTTTCTGTAGTCTGAAAATCAATATTCATTGAAAAAAAGTTGAAATTTCGATTCACGGAAGATAAGGGGATTCAAAATGGACGCTCAGGGCGGAGCCTATTTTACTAAAAAGACTATAACTCAATAATGAAATGAGATATCTTCACCAAACTTGGTACACATGTGTATGGGGTCAATTTGAGGTCACGATAAAAAAATCGCGACGATTGGCCACTTGGTGGCGCAATAATGTGAAAAAAACCTGCAAATAGCTATAACCATGCGACTGCTACTCCGATTTACCTGAAAATTGGTATGCAGTGTCTTGGCCCAAGGTAGCATGTATGTCTCTGAGGATATTGGCGTATCTCAAAAAACATGGCCGCCATCGGCCAATGAAGTTTGAGCACCTATTAGACAAGGTTATCGGAGGCCGATCGGAACGAAACTCGGTGGGCATGTTTGACTCATGGTCCTAGAGGTCTGTAAGAATTTTGAAAGAAATCGGCCACTAGTTGGCGCTAACGAGTTTTATGGCTCTGTAATCACGTGGTGTTGCACACATCGGCAAAATATGCATATCATTTGATAGATCTCCTCATGCTGAACAACTTTGCCTCTAGAACCAGTGCTGTCAATCAAATCGTTAATTAAATATTTGCAATTATGTTAAAAACCTACTTTTGCGAACTAGTCCCTGGTTTTTTGCCCGACCGCAACAAAACCAGTCTAGTACAATTCTATAGACTCTCTAGATAAATATTCATTGAAAAAAAGTTGAACTTTTGCATTTGAAAGGCTATAACAGGGCCAATTAGAAAAGAGGCGTGGCAAAATATACTCAAAAGCCTATAAATCCTAAGGGAAAACTCAAAACTTCACGAAAATTGTTGGGTATGTGTGGCATACCATGCTAATGAAGCATGCAACGTTTTACAAAGATCGGAGTATAGGTGGCGCTATAAGTGTTAAAAAGCTTTAAAAACCATGCATTTCCTATGGTAAATTGCCCATATTGGCTGTAAATGGACTTTTCCATCTATTATTTTAGTGTTTAAAATCTTGCTAAATAAAACTTAATGTCTTTAATGCCTATGTGCTTAAAAGGCCTTAAAGGCTTGAACCCCGCTAAATGCTGCTTGCAGCTTTAATTAGGGGTTCAAGCACGAAGTGCTGAAACACTATTGTAATTGTTAGGGTTTTTATTAGGGGTTCAAGCACGAAGTGCTGAAACCCTATTGTAATTGTACTGATTTTTATTATTATTATTATTCTCCGCTAAAACGCATCGTGCAGCCCAAACCGTAAAGCGTGGAACTTTGAAACTTTACCCGAAGGTAGTCCTCAATTTGGGGAGAACCTCAGAAAGTATGACCCCGATTGGCCAATAGGTGGCGCTACAGCGACCAAAAGCGCGAAATGGGTCATAACTCCTAAACCCTTTGGTCCACAATCAAGTGTCTTATATCATTGGAAAGCTGAGTCCTTGGTAAACAAAACGTATATCTCCGATTTCATTTCCGTCATGAAAATTTTTCCGCCATTTTGAATTTTTTCGAAAAACTACTTTTGCGAACTAGTCCCTGGATTTTTGACCGATTGAAACCAAACCAGTGGCAAAATGTTCTCTGTAGTCTGAATATCAATATTCATTGAGAAAAAGTTGAAATTTCGATTCACGGTTGCTAAGGGGTGGAAAAAGAATGTTGTGGGCGGAGCCTATTTTACTAAAAAGGCTATAACTCAAGAAGGAAATGAGCTATCTTCACCAAACTTGGTAAACATGTGTATGGGCTCATTCTTTGGTCACGATAAAAAAATCGCGACGATTGACCACTTGGTGGCGCTATAATGTTAAAAAAACATGAAAAGGGCTATAACCACGTGACCGCTAGTCCGATTGACTTGAAAATTGGTAGGCAGTGTCTTGGTCCAAGGCACCATGTATGTCTATGAGGACATTGGTGTATCTAAAAAAACATGGCCGCCATCGGCCAATGAAGTTTGAGCACCTATTAGATGGGGTTAACAGAGGTCGATCGGAACGAAACTCGGTGGGCATGTTTGACTCATGGTCCTAGAGGTCTGTAAGAATTTTGAAAGAAATCGGCCACTAGTTGGCGCTAACTCAAAAGGGAAGCTCAAAAATTCACGAAAATTGTTGGGTATATGTGGCATAACATGCTGATGAAGCATGCAAAGTTTTAAAGAGATTGGACTATAGGTGGCGCTATAACTGTTAAAAAGCTATAAGAACCATGCATTTCCTATGTTAAATTGCCTATATTGACTGTAAATGGACTTTTCCTTCTATTATTTTATTGTTTAAAATCTTGCTAAATAAAACTTAATGACTTTAATGCCTATGTGCTTAAAAGGCCTTAAAGGCTTGAACCCCGCTAAATGCTGCTTGCAGCTTTAATTATTATTATTATTCTCCCCTAAAACGCATCGTGCAGACCAAACCGTAAGGGCTAGAGACTTGACACTTTGCCACATGGTAGCCCAAAAATCGAGGAGAGCTTATCAAATTATGACCCCGATTGGCCAATAGGGGGCGCTACAGCAATCAAAAGCGCAAAATGGCTCATAACTCCTAAACCGTTTAGTCCACACTCAAGTGCCTTATATCATTGGAAAGCTGAGACCATGGCGAACAAAACGTATATCTCCGATTTTATTTCCGTCTGGAAAAATTTTCCGCCATTTTGAATTTTGTCGAAAAACTACTTTTGCGAACTAGTCCCTGGTTTTTTGACCGATCAGAACCAAACCAGTGCCAAAATGTTTTCTGTAGTCTGAATATCAATATTCATTGAAAAAAAGTTGAAATTTCGATTCACGGAAGATAAGGGGATTCAAAATGGACGCTCAGGGCGTAGCCTATTTTACTAAAAAGACTATAACTCAATAATTAAATGAGATATCTTCACCAAACTTGGTACACATGTGTATAGGCTCAATTTGAGGTCACGATAAAAAAATCGCGACGATTGGCCACTTGGTGGCGCTATAATGTGAAAAAAACCTGCAAATAGCTATAACCATGCGACTGCTACTCCGATTTATCTGAAAATTGGTATGCAGTGTCTTGGCCCAAGGTAGCATGTATTTCCCTGAGGATATTGGCGTATCTCAAAAAACATGGCCGCCATCGGCCAATGAAGTTTGAGCACCTATTAGACAAGGTTATCGGAGGCGGATCGGAACGAAACTCGGTGGCCATGTTTGACTCATGGTCCTAGAGGTCTGTAAGAATTTTGAAAGAAATCAGCCACTAGTTGGCGCTAACGAGTTTTATGGCTCTGTAATCACGTGGTGTAGCATACATCGGCAAAATATGCATATCATTTGATAGATCTCCTCATGCTGAACAACTTTGCCTCTAGAACCATTGCTGTCAATCAAATCGTTAATTAAATATTTGCAATTATGTTAAAAACCTACTTTTGCGAACTAGTCCCTGGTTTTTTGCCCGACCGGAACAAAACCAGTCTAGGACAATTCTATACACTCTCTAGATAAATATTCATTGAAAAAAAGTTGAACTTTTGCATTTGGATGGCTATATCAGGGCCAATTAGAAAAGAAGCGTGGCAAAATATACTCAAAAGCCTATAAATCCTAAGGGAAAACTCAAAACTTCACGAAAATTGTTGGGTATATGTGGCATACCATGCTGATGAAGCATGCAACGTTTTACAAAGATCGGAGTATAGGTGGCGCTATAACTGTTAAAAAGCTTTAAAAACCATGCATTTCCTATGGTAAATTGCCCATATTGGCTGTAAATGGACTTTTCCATCTATTATTTTAGTGTTTAAAATCTTGCTAAATAAAACTTAATGTCTTTAATGCCTATGTGCTTAAAAGGCCTTAAAGGCTTGAACCCGCTAAATGCTGCTTGCAGCTTTAATTATTATTATTATTATTATTCAGCCGAAAAACGCATCGTGCAGACCAAACTGTAAGGGCTAGAGACTTGAAACTTGGCCAATAGGTAGTACAAAAATCGAGGAAAGGTTATCAAATTATGAGCCAGATTGGCCCATAGGTGGCGCTATAGCAATCAATTGCGCAAAAGGGCTCATAACTCCTAAACCGTTGCTCCTAAGGGTCAAGTATCTTATATCATTGGAAAGCTGAGACCATGACGAACAAAACCTATATCTCCGATTTCATTTCCGTCATTAAAAAATTTCCGCCATTTTGAATTTTGTCAAAAACCTACTTTTGCGAACTAGTCCCTGGTTTTTTGACCAATTGGAACCAAACCTGTGCAGAAATGTTGTCTGTAGTCTGACTATCAATATTCATTGACAAAAAGTTGAAATTTGGATTCACGGAAGATAATGGGATCAAAATGGACGCTCAGGGCGGAGCCTATTTTACTAAAAAGACTATAACTCAAAAATGAAATGAGATATCTTCACCAAACTTGGTACACATGTGCATGGGCTCAATTTGAGGTCACGGTAAAAAAAATCGCGATGATTGGCCACTTGGTGGCGCTATAATGTGAAAAAAACATGAAAATAGCTATAACCACGCGACTGCTAGTCCGATTCACCTGAAAATGGGCAAGCATTGTCTTGGTCCAAGGCCCCAGGTATGTCTATGAGAACATCGGCGTATCTCAAAAAACATGGCCGCTATCGGCCAATGAAATTTGAGCACCTATAAGACAAGGTTAACGGAGGCTGATCGGAACAAAACTTGATGGGCATGTTTGTCTCATGGCCCTAGAGGTCTGTAAGAATTTTGAAAGAAATCGGCCACTAGTTGGCGCTAACGACTTTTATGGTTCTGTAATCACGTGGTGTGGCACCCATCCACAAAATATGCATATCATGTGATAGATCACCTCAGCCTGAACAACTTTGCCTCTAAAACCATTGCTGTCAGTCAAATCATTAATTCAATATTTGCAATTATGTTAAATACCTACTTTTGCAAACTAGTCCCTGGTTTTTTGCCCAATCGGAACCAAACCAGTGCCAAAATGTTCTCTGTAGTCTGAATATCAATATTCATTGAGAAAAAGTTGAAATTTCGATTTACGGTTGCTAAGGGGTGGAAAAAGAATGTTGTGGGCGGAGCCTATTTTACTAAAAAGGCTATAACTTAAGAAGGAAATGAGATATCTTCACCAAACTTTGTACACATGTATATGGGCTGATTTTTTGGTCTCGATAAAAAAATTGCGACGTTTGACCAGTTGATGGCGCTATAATGTGAAAAAAACAACGACCGCTAGTCCGATTGACCTGAAAATTGGTATGCAGTGTCTTGGCCCAAGGTACTTTATAAGTCTATGAGGACATTGGTGTATCTCAAAAAACATGGCCGCCATCAGCCAATGAATTTTGAGCACCTATTAGATGGGGTTAACGGAGGTCGATCGGAACTAAACTCAGTGGACATGTTTGACTCATGGTCCTAGAGGTCTGTAAGAATTTTGAAAGAAATCGGCCACTAGTTGGCGCTAACCCAAAAGGGAAGCTCAAAAATTCACGAAAAGTGTTGGGTATATGTGGCATGACATGCTGATGAAGCATGCAACGTTTTAAAGAGATCGGACTATAGGTGGCGCTATAACTGTTAAAAAGCTTTAAAAACCATGCATTTCCTATGGTAAATTGCCCATATTGACTGTGAATGGACTTTTCCATCTATTATTTCAGTGTTTAAAATCTTGCTAAATAAAACTTAATGTCTTTAATGCCTATGTGCTTTAAAGGCCTTAAAGGCTTGAACCCCGCTAAATGCTGCTTGCAGCTTTAATTATTATTATTATTCTCCCCTAAAACGCATCGTGCAGACCAAACCGTAAGGGCTAGAGACTTGACACTTTGCCACATGGTAGCCCAAAAATCGAGGAGAGCTTATCAAATTATGACCCCGATTGGCCAATAGGGGGCGCTACAGCAATCAAAAGTGCAAAATGGCTCATAACTCCTAAACCGTTTAGTCCACACTCAAGTGCCTTATATCATTGGAAAGCTGAGACCATGGCGAACAAAACGTATATCTCCGATTTTATTTCCGTCTGGAAAAATTTTCCGCCATTTTGAATTTTGTTGAAAAACTACTTTTGCGAACTAGTCCCTGGTTTTTTGACCAATCGGAACCAAACCAGTGCCAAATTGTTTTCTGTAGTCTGAAAATCAATATTCATTGAAAAAAAGTTGAAATTTCGATTCACGGAAGATAAGGGGATTCAAAATGGACGCTCAGGGCGGAGCCTATTTTACTAAAAAGACTATAACTCAATAATGAAATGAGATATCTTCACCAAACTTGGTACACATGTGTATGGGCTCAATTTGAGGTCACGATAAAAAAATCGCGACGATTGGCCACTTGGTGGCGCAATAATGTGAAAAAAACCTGCAAATAGCTATAACCATGCGACTGCTACTCCGATTGACCTGAAAATTGGTATGCAGTGTCTTGGCCCAAGGTAGCATGTATGTCTCTGAGGATATTGGCGTATCTCAAAAAACATGGCCGCCATCGGCCAATGAAGTTTGAGCACCTATTAGACAAGGTTATCGGAGGCCGATCGGAACGAAACTCGGTGGGCATGTTTGACTCATGGTCCTAGAGGTCTGTAAGAATTTTGAAAGAAATCGGCCACTAGTTGGCGCTAACGAGTTTTATGGCTCTGTAATCACGTGGTGTTGCACACATCGGCAAAATATGCATATCATTTGATAGATCTCCTCATGCTGAACAACTTTGCCTCTAGAACCAGTGCTGTCAATCAAATCGTTAATTAAATATTTGCAATTATGTTAAAAACCTACTTTTGCAAACTAGTCCCTGGTTTTTTGCCCGATCGGAAAAAACCAGTCTAGTACAATTCTATAGACTCTCTAGATAAATATTCATTGAAAAAAAGTTGAACTTTTGCATTTGAAAGGCTATAACAGGGCCAATTAGAAAAGAGGCGTGGCAAAATATACTCAAAAGCCTATAAATCCTAAGGGAAAACTCAAAACTTCACGAAAATTGTTGGGTATGTGTGGCATACCATGCTAATGAAGCATGCAACGTTTTACAAAGATCGGAGTATAGGTGGCGCTATAAGTGTTAAAAAGCTTTAAAAACCATGCATTTCCTATGGTAAATTGCCCATATTGGCTGTAAATGGACTTTTCCATCTATTATTTTAGTGTTTAAAATCTTGCTAAATAAAACTTAATGTCTTTAATGCCTATGTGCTTAAAAGGCCTTAAAGGCTTGAACCCCGCTAAATGCTGCTTGCAGCTTTAATTAGGGGTTCAAGCACGAAGTGCTTGAAAACCTATTGTTATTGTAAGGATTTTTATTATTATTATTTTTCTTCTCCCCTAAAACGCATCGTGCAGCCCAAACCGTAAGTGCTAGAGACTTGAAACTTTGCCAAAAGGTAGTCCAAAAATCGAGGAGAGGTTATCAAAATATGAGCCCGATTGGCCAATAGGTGGCGCTATAGCGCAAAAAACAAAAAAAAAATTCTATTTTGCTTATATCTCGAAAACCCATTGTCGCACATTCAAGTGTCTTACATCATTGGAATCCTTGGCTCAAGCCAAACAAAACGTATATCTCCGATTTCATTTCCGTCATGAAAATTTTTCCGCCATTTTGAATTTTGTCGAAAACCTACTTTTGCGAACTAGTCCCTGGTTTTTTGACCGATCGGAACCAAACCAGTGCCAAAATGTTCACTGTAGTCTTAATATCAATAATTATCAAAGAAAAGTTGAAATTTCGATTCACAGACGATAAGGGGCGTGAAAATGTACATTGTAGGCGGGGCCTATTTTACTAAAGAGGCTATAACTCAAGAACGAAATGAGATATCTTCACCAAACTTGGTACACATATGTAGGGACTCAATTTGAGGTCACGATAAAAAAATCGCGACGATTGGCCACTGGGTGGCGCTATAATGTGAAAAAAAACATGAAAATAGCTATAACCACAAGACCGCTACTCCGATTGACCTGAAAATTGGTATGCAGTGTCTTCGCCCAAGGTACCATGTATGTCTATGAGGACATTGGCGTATCTCAAAAAACATGGCCGCCATCGGCCAATTACGTTTGACCACCTATTAGATGGGGTTAACGAAGGCCGATCAGAACGAAACTTGATGGGCATGTTTGACTCATGGTCCTAGAGGTCTGTAAGAATTTTGAAAGAAATCGGCCACTAGTTGGCGCTAACGAGTTTTATGGCTCTGTAATCACGTGGTGTTGCACAAATCTGCAAAATATGCATATCATATAATAGATCTCCTCATGCTGAACAACTTTGCCTCCAGAACCATTGCTGTCAATCAAATCGTTAATTAAATATTTGCAATTATGTTAAAAACCTACTTTTGCAAACTAGTCCCTGGTTTTTTGCCCGACCGGAACCAAGCCAGTCTAGGACAATTCTCTGGACTCTTTAGATCAATAATTATTTAAAAAAAGTTGAACTTTTGCATTTGGATGGCTATAACAGGGCCAATTAGAAAAGGCGTGGCAAAATACACTCAAAAGCCTATAAATCCTAAGGGGAAACTCAAAACTTCACGAAAATTGTTGGGTACATGTGGCATAACATCCTGATGAAGCATGCAAAGTTTTAAAGAGATCGGACTATAGGTGGCGCTATAACTGTGAAAAGCTTTAAAAACCATGCATTTCCTATGGTAAATTGCCTATATTGGCTGTAAATGGACTTTTCCATCTATTATTTCAGTGTTTAAAAACTTGCTAAATAATACTTAGTGTCTTTAATGCTTATGTGCTTAAACGCCCTTAAATGCTTGAACCCCGCTCAAATGCTGCTTGCAGCTTTAATTATTATTATTATTCTCCGATAAAACGCGTTGTGCAGCCCAAACCGTAAGGGCTAGAGACTTGAAAATTTACCCGAAGGTAGTCGAAAAATCGAGGAGAGGTTATCAAAATATGAGCCCATTTGGCCAATAGGTGGCGCTATAGCGCAAAAAACCAAAAAATTTTACATTTGTGAGCTTTTCTCATAAACCGGTGGTCGTAGACTCAAATGATTTATACTTTTGAAATCCTTGGGCCAAGACGAAAAAACTGTAAGCGGGAATTTTTTTGTTTCGTCTTAAAATGTCCGCCATTTTGGAGTATGTCTGAAACCTATTTTTGAGAACTAGTCCCTGGTTTTTTGACCGATCGGAACCAAACCAGTGTCAAAATGTTCTCTGGTGGCTAATTATCAATAGTTATCGAAAAAAAGTTGAAATTTCGATTCATTTTTGCTAACTGGCTTCAAAATGGACGTTCAGGGCGGAGCCTATTTTGCTAAAAAGGCTATAACTCAAGAAGGAAATGAGATATCGTCACCAAACTTGGTACACATGTGTATCCGCTCAATTTGAGGTCACGATAAAAAAATTGCGACGATTGGCCACTTGGTGGCGCTATAATGTGACAAAAACATGAAAAGGGCTATAACCACGCGACCGCTAGTCCGATTGACTTGAAAATTGGTATGCAGTGTCTTGGTCCAAGTATCCATGTATGTCTATGAGGACATTGGTGTATCTCAAAAAACATGGCCGCCATCAGCCAATGAATTTTGAGCACCTATTAGATGGGGTTAACGGAGGTCGATCGGAACGAAACTCATTGGACATGTTTGACTCATGGTCCTAGAGGTCTGTAAGAATTTTGAAAGAAATCGGCCACTAGTTGGCGCTAACCCAAAAGGGAAGCTCAAAAATTCACGAAAATTGTTGGGTATATGTGGCATGACATGCTGATGAAGCATGCAAAGTTTTAAAGAGATCGGACTATAGGTGGCGCTATAACTGTTAAAAAGCTTTAAAAACCATGCATTTCCTATGGTAAATTGCCTATATTGGCTGTGAATGGACTTTTCCATCTATTATTTCAGTGTTTAAAATCTTGCTAAATAAAACTTAATGTCTTTAATGCCTATGTGCTTAAAAGGCCTTAAAGGCTTGAACCCCGCTAAATGCTGCTTGTTATTATTAGGGGTTCAAGCACGAAGTGCTGAAACCCTATTGTAATTGTACTGATTTTTATTATTATTAGGGGTTCAAGCACGAAGTGCTGAACACCTATTGTATTTGTGCTGATTTTTAGGGGTTCAAGCACGAAGTGCTGAACACCTATTGTATTTGTGCTGATTTTTATTATTATTATTATTATTATTATTATTATTATTATTCTGCCGTAAAACTCATCGTGCAGACCAAACCGTAAATGCTAGAGACTTCAAACTTTGTCAATAGGTAGTCCAAAAATCGAGGAGAGGTTATCAAATTATGAGCCAGATTGGCCAATAGGTGGCGCTACAGCAACCAAAAACGCGAAATGGCTCATAACTCCTAAACCGTTCATCCTAAGGGTCAAGTGTCTTATATCATTGGAAAGCTGAGACCATGACGAACAAAACGTATATCTCCGATTTCATTTCCGGTATGCAAATTTTTCCGCCATTTTGAATTTTGTCAAAAACCTACTTTTGCGAACTAGTCCCTGGTTTTTTGACATATCAGAACCAAACCAGTGCCAAAATGTTCTCTCTAGTCTGAATATCAATAATTATCAAAAAAAGTTGAAATTTTGACTCATGAACGAAAAGGGGCGTGGAAATGTACATTTAAGGCGGAGCCTATTTTACTAAAGAGGCTATAACTCCAGCAAGAAATGAGATATCTTCACCAAACTTGGTACACATGTGTATGGGCTCAGTCTTTGGTCACGATAAAAAAATCGCGACGATTGGCCACTTGGTGGCGCTATAACATGGAAAAAACACAAAAAGGGCTATAACCACGCGACCGCTAGTCCGATTGACTGGAAAATTGGTATGCAATGTCTTGGCCCAAGGTACCATGTCTGTCTATGAGAACATTGGCGTATCTCAAAAAACATGGCCGCCATCGGCCAATGAAATTTGAGCACCTATTAGACAGGGTTAACGAAGGTCGATCGGAACAAAACTCAGTGGGCATGTTTAACTCATGGTCCTAGAGGTCTGTAAGAATTTTGAAAGAAATCGGCCACTAGCTGGCGCTAACGAGTTTTATGGCTCTGCAATCACGTGGCGTTGCACACATCGGCAAAATATGCATATCATATGATAGATCTCCTCATGTTGAACAACTTTGCCTCCAGAACCATTGCTGTCAATCAAATCATTAAATAAATATTTGCAATTATGTTAAAAACCTACTTTTGCGAACTAGTCCCTGGTTTTTTGCCCGACCGGAACCAAACCAGTCTAGGACAATTCTCTGGACTCTCTAGATCAATAATTATCAAAAAAAAGTTGATTTTTTGCATTTGGATGGCTATAACAGAGCCATTTAGAAAAGAGGCGTGGCAAAATACACTCAAAAGCCTATAAATCCTAAGGGAAAACTCAAAACTTCACGGAAATTGTTGGGTATATGTGGCATACCATGTTGAAGACACATGCAAAGTTTTATGGAGATCGGAGTATAGGGGGCGCTATAAGTGTTAAAAAGCTTTGAAAACCATGTATTCCCTATGGTGAATTGCCTGTAAATGGTATTTTCCATCTCTGTAATCAAGTGGGGTTAAAACAGCCACATAATATGCATATATTATGATAGATCTTCTCATACTGAACAACTTTGCCTCTAAACTAGTCCTAGGTTTTTTGCCTGATCGGAACCAAACCACAGCAGTATGATTCTCTGCACTCTCCTGATCAATTCATATTTAGACTTTATAAAGTCATTATTATAATATTTAAAATCACATTTTGTCAGTTTATCACTTCATTTCACCTGATATCTCTCAAATTCATTCAGTGCTTAAAAGCCTTCCATGCAAAAGGTGTCAAATGCTTAAAAACCTTAAATGGCTTGAACCCCGCTAAATGCTGCTCGCAGCTTTAATTATTATTATTATTATTATTATTCTGCCGTAAAACTCATCGTGCAGACCAAACCGTAAATGCTAGAGACTTCAAACTTTGTCAATAGGTAGTCCAAAAATCGAGGAGAGGTTATCAAATTATGAGCCAGATTGGCCAATAGGTGGCGCTACAGCAACCAAAAACGCGAAATGGCTCATAACTCCTAAACCGTTCATCCTAAGGGTCAAATGTCTTATATCATTGGAAAGCTGAGACCATGACGAACAAAACGTATATCTCCGATTTCATTTCCGGTATGCAAATTTTTCCGCCATTTTGAATTTTGTCAAAAACCTATTTTTGCAAACTAGTCCCTGGTTTTTTGACATATCAGAACCAAACCAGTGCCAAAATGTTCTCTCTAGTCTGAATATCAATAATTATCAAAAAAAAGTTGAAATTTTGACTCATGAACGAAAAGGGGTGTGGAAATGTACATTTAAGGCGGAGCCTATTTTACTAAAGAGGCTATAACTACAGCAAGAAATGAGATATCTTCACCAAACTTGGTACACATGTGTATGGGCTCAGTCTTTGGTGACGATAAAAAAATCGCGACAATTGGCCACTTGGTGGCGCTATAACATGGAAAAAACACAAAAAGGGCTATAACCACGCGACCGCTAGTCCGATTGACTGGAAAATTGGTATGCAATGTCTTGGCCCAAGGTACCATGTCTTTCTATGAGAACATTGGCGTATCTCAAAAAACATGGCCGCCATCGGCCAATGAAATTTGAGCACCTATTAGACAGGGTTATCGGAGGTCGATCGGAACAAAACTCAGTGGGCATGTTTGACTCATGGTCCTAGAGGTCTGAAAGAATTTTGAAAGAAATCGGCCACTAGCTGGCGCTAACGAGTTTTATGGCTCTGCAATCACGTGGCGTTGCACACATCGGCAAAATATGCATATCATATGATAGATCTCCTCATGTTGAACAACTTTGCCTCCAGAACCATTGCTGTCAATCAAATCATTAAATAAATATTTGCAATTATGTTAAAAACCTACTTTTGCGAACTAGTCCCTGGGTTTTTGCCCAATCAGAACCAAACCAGTCTAGGACAATTCTCTGGACTCTCTAGATCAATAATTATCAAAAAAAAGTAGATTTTTTGCATTTGGATGGCTATAACAGGGCCATTTAGAAAAGAGGCGTGGCAAAATACACTCAAAAGCCTATAAATCCTAAGGGAAAACTCAAAACTTCACGGAAATTGTTGGGTATATGTGGCATAACATGTTGAAGACACATGCAAAGTTTTATGGAGATCGGAGTATAGGGGGCGCTATAAGTGTTAAAAAGCTTTGAAAACCATGTATTCCTATGGTGAATTGCCTGTATTGGCTGTAAATGGTATTTTCCATCTTGTTAATCAGGTGGGGTTAAAACAGCCACATAATATGCATATATTATGATAGATCTTCTCATACTGAACAACTTTGCCTCTATAACCAATACTGTCAATCAAATCTTTATTTAAATATTCACAATTATGTTAAAAACCTCGTTTTGCAAACTAGTCCTTGGTTTTTCTTGCCTGATCGGAACCAAACCACAGCAGTATGATTCTCTGGACTCTCCTGATCAATAGTTATCAAAAACATGTTGACCTTTACACTTTGGGTAGCTATAAAAGGATCATTTAGAGAATAGCTGTGGTAAAACATGCTAAAAAGCCTATTAATCCTGAACGAAAACTCAAAACTTCACAAAAATAGGTGGTGTGTGTGTGTGTGTGTGTGTGTGTGTGTGTGTGTGTGTGTGTGTGTGTGTGTGTGTGTGTGTGTGTGTGTGTGTGTGTGTGTGTGTGTCTCTGTCTGTCTGTTTGTCATGCTAGCAAACAGCACTTCCAACATGCTACACATGCTAGCAGTGATTAGCTAAGTGTTAAATCAGGCAAATAACATAGTAAGAACTCTATAAACATTATAGTAACCATCTGTGACAGCTAACAACTGCCTAGCAACACCATAACAACCATCAAGAACAACCTAGCAACCACCTAGCAACATGTTTATCATGTTAGCAAAGTAAAATAGTAATTTTGTCATACAATTGATTAATATTGTTCTATAATTCATATTTAGATTTTATAAAGTCACTACTATAATATTTATAATCATATTTTGTCAGTTAATCATTTCATTTCACCTGATATCTCTCAAATTCATTCAGTGCTTAAAAACCTTCCATGCAAAAGGCGTCAAATGCTTAAAGACCTTAAATGGCTTGAACCCCGCTAAATGCTGCTCGCAGCTTTAATTATTATTATTATTATTATTATTATTATTATTATTATTATTCTCCGCTAAAACGCATCGTGCAGACCAAACCGTAAGAGCTGGAAATTTGAAACTTTGTCAGATGGTAGTACTCATGTTGGGGAGACCCTGAAAAGCTATGACCCCAATTGGCCCATAGGTGGCGCTATAGCAATCAATTGCGAGAAAAGGCTCATAACTCCTAAACCGTTTGGTCCACACTCAAGTGTCATATATCATTGGAAAGCTGAGTCCTTGGCGAAACAAATGTATATCTCAGATTTTATTTCCAGTATGCAAATTTTTCCGCCATTTTGAATTTTATTGAAAACCTACTTTTGCAAACTAGTCCCTGGTTTTTTGACCGATCGGAACCAAACCAGTGTCAAAATGTTCTCTGGTCTCTGTTTATCAATAGTTATCAAAAAAAAGTTGAAATTTCGATTCATTTATGCTAATTGGCTTCAAAATGGACGTTCAGGGCGGAGCCTATTTTACTAAAAAGGCTATAACTCAAGAAGGAAATGAGATATCGTCACCAAACTTGGTACACATGTATATCAGCTCAATTTGAGGTCACGATAAAAAAATCGCGATGATTGGCCACTTGGTGGCGCTATAATGCGAAAAAAACATGAAAAGGGCTGTAACCACGCGAACGCTAGTCCGATTGACCTGAAAATTGGTATGCAGTGTCTTGGTCAAAGGCCCCATGTACGTCTATGAGGACATTGGCGTATCTCAAAAAACATGGCCGCCATCGGCCAATGAAATTTGAGCACCTATTAGATGGGGTTAACAGAGGCCGATCGGAACGAAACTTGATGGGCATGTTTGACTCATGGTCCTAGAGGTCTGTAAGAATTTTGAAAGAAATCGGCCACTAGTTGGCGCTAACGAGTTTTATGGCTCTGAAATCACGTGTTTTTTCACGCATCCACAAAATATGCTTATCATATGATAGATCTCTTCATGCTGAACAAATTTGCCTCTAAAACCATTGCTGTCAATCAAATCATTAATTAAATATTCACAATTATGTTAAAAACCTACTTTTGCAAACTAGTCCCTGGTTTTTTGACCGATCGGAACCAAACCAGTGTCAAAATGTTCTCTGGTCTCTGTTTATCAATATTTATCGAAAAAAAGTTGAAATTTCAATTCATTTTTGCTAATTGGCTTCAAAATGGACATTCAGGGCGGAGCCTATTTTACTAAAAAGGCTATAACTCAAGAAGGAAATGAGATATCGTCACCAAACTTGGTACACATGTATATCGGCTCAATTTGAGGTCACGATAAAAATATTGCGACGATTGGCCACTTGGTGGCGCTATAATGTGAAAAAAAACATGAAAAGGGCTATAACCACGCGATCGCTAGTCCAATTAACCTGAAAATTGGTATGCAGACATTGGCGTATCTCAAAAAACATGGCCGCCATCGGCCAATGAAATTTGAGCACCTATTAGACAAGGTTAACAGAGGCCGATCGGAACGAAACTTGGTGGGCATGTTTGACTCATGGTCCTAGAGGTCTGTGAGATTTTTGAAAGAAATCGGCCACTAGTTGGCGCTAACTCAAAAGGGAAGCTCAAAAATTCACGAAAATTGTTGGGTATATGTAGCATGACATGCTGATGAAGCATGAAAAGTTTTAAAGAGATCGGACTATAGGTGGCGCTATAACTGTTAAAAAGCTATAAAACCATGCATTTTTTATGGTAAATTGCCTATATTGGCTGTAAATGGACTATTCCATCTATTATTTCAGTGTTTAAAATCTTGCTAAATAAAACTTAATGTCTTTAATGCCTATGTGGTTAAAAGGCCTTAAATGCTTGAACCCCGCTAAATGCTGCTTGCAGCTTTAATTAGGGGTTCAAGCCTGAAGGGCTGAAACCCTATTGTTATTGTTAATTTTCCCATGATGCATCATTCTCCATCTAAAACTGATCGGGCAGACCAAACCGTAAGTCGCAGAGACTTGAAACTTTCAGGGCTGGTGGTACTCACACCGACTACCTACGCCACCGAGGCACGCCCCGATCGGCCTGACGGGGGCGCTACAGCGAGCAAAAGTACGAAACGGCTCATAACTCCTTAACCGTTAGGCGTGGGCTCAAGTGTCTTATATCGTTGGAATCCTTGGCTCGGGACGGACAAAACGCATGCCTCGGATTGCCTCGTCACCCTGGGAAAAATTTCGGGAATTTTGGCATTTTCCAAAAACCTACTTTTGCAAACTAGTCCTAGGTTTTTGGCCCGACCGGAACCAAACCAGCGCAGCCAGATTCTCTGGAGTCTGAATGTCAATAATTATTAAAAAAAAGTGCACATTTGGGTTCACGGTCCCTAAGGGCCGCCAAAACGTTTGAGGTGGGAGGGGCCCCTTTTACTCAATTGGCTATTACTCGTCAACGGAACGAGATATTGTCACCAAACTCAGCACGCCTATGTAAGAGCTCACTCTGTGGCTGCGTGAAAAAGGACACGGCGGACCGCCACTCGGTGGCGCTATAACAACTAAAAAGCTGTCAAAATGATGCATTTCTATGGAAAATCCCATTCAATGGCTGAAAGCGGCCCTCTTCCTGCCTGATTTGCATACAGCGTCACCAAATCAAGCGTGCGCATGCGTCACGTGATGCTAAAGAAGCTGGCAGACTTTAGTGGTGCTTCAACTCTTATAAAGGGGGAAAATGCTCCATATTGTTCTGTGCAAAACGACCTTTAAATGACCGAAAAAGGGTCTGCTCTGCGCAAAACTTCACCAAATCGGCTGAGGACGTGCGCCATATTATCCCAAAGAAGCGTGCAAACTTTTACGGAGATCGGGCCATCGGTAGAGGTTTTACAGTTTTAAAGGTTAAAAAAAGCACCACATTCGCATGATAAATGAGCTGAAAATATGAAAATCGACATTTCCCCCCCCCCCGATGGGCATGTCAAAACGCTTGATAAAGTTTTTGTAACCAGCAGCCCGAAAATCAAGTTCTCAGACCCTATCGTTGTTTTTTTATAGGCCTTTTAAGGCTCTTTTTATGCCCTTTTTATTAGGGGTTCAAGCCTGAAGGGCTGAAACCCTATTGTTATTGTTAATTTTCCCATGATGCATCATTCTCCATCTAAAACTGATCGGGCAGACCAAACCGTAAGTCGCAGAGACTTGAAACTTTCAGGGCTGGTGGTACTCACACCGACTACCTACGCCACCGAGGCACGCCCCGATCGGCCTGACGGGGGCGCTACAGCGAGCAAAAGTACGAAACGGCTCATAACTCCTTAACCGTTAGGCGTGGGCTCAAGTGTCTTATATCGTTGGAATCCTTGGCTCGGGACGGACAAAACGCATGCCTCGGATTGCCTCGTCACCCTGGGAAAAATTTCGGGAATTTTGGCATTTTCCAAAAACCTACTTTTGCAAACTAGTCCTAGGTTTTTGGCCCGACCGGAACCAAACCAGCGCAGCCAGATTCTCTGGAGTCTGAATGTCAATAATTATTAAAAAAAAGTGCACATTTGGGTTCACGGTCCCTAAGGGCCGCCAAAACGTTTGAGGTGGGAGGGGCCCCTTTTACTCAATTGGCTATTACTCGTCAACGGAACGAGATATTGTCACCAAACTCAGCACGCCTATGTAAGAGCTCACTCTGTGGCTGCGTGAAAAAGGACACGGCGGACCGCCACTCGGTGGCGCTATAACAACTAAAAAGCTGTCAAAATGATGCATTTCTATGGAAAATCCCATTCAATGGCTGAAAGCGGCCCTCTTCCTGCCTGATTTGCATACAGCGTCACCAAATCAAGCGTGCGCATGCGTCACGTGATGCTAAAGAAGCTGGCAGACTTTAGTGGTGCTTCAACTCTTATAAAGGGGGAAAATGCTCCATATTGTTCTGTGCAAAACGACCTTTAAATGACCGAAAAAGGGTCTGCTCTGCGCAAAACTTCACCAAATCGGCTGAGGACGTGCGCCATATTATCCCAAAGAAGCGTGCAAACTTTTACGGAGATCGGGCCATCGGTAGAGGTTTTACAGTTTTAAAGGTTAAAAAAAGCACCACATTCGCATGATAAATGAGCTGAAAATATGAAAATCGACATTTCCCCCCCCCCCGATGGGCATGTCAAAACGCTTGATAAAGTTTTTGTAACCAGCAGCCCGAAAATCAAGTTCTCAGACCCTATCGTTGTTTTTTTATAGGCCTTTTAAGGCTCTTTTTATGCCCTTTTTATTAGGGGTTCAAGCCTGAAGGGCTGAAACCCTATTGTTATTGTTAATTTTCCCATGATGCATCATTCTCCATCTAAAACTGATCGGGCAGACCAAACCGTAAGTCGCAGAGACTTGAAACTTTCAGGGCTGGTGGTACTCACACCGACTACCTACGCCACCGAGGCACGCCCCGATCGGCCTGACGGGGGCGCTACAGCGAGCAAAAGTACGAAACGGCTCATAACTCCTTAACCGTTAGGCGTGGGCTCAAGTGTCTTATATCGTTGGAATCCTTGGCTCGGGACGGACAAAACGCATGCCTCGGATTGCCTCGTCACCCTGGGAAAAATTTCGGGAATTTTGGCATTTTCCAAAAACCTACTTTTGCAAACTAGTCCTAGGTTTTTGGCCCGACCGGAACCAAACCAGCGCAGCCAGATTCTCTGGAGTCTGAATGTCAATAATTATTAAAAAAAAGTGCACATTTGGGTTCACGGTCCCTAAGGGCCGCCAAAACGTTTGAGGTGGGAGGGGCCCCTTTTACTCAATTGGCTATTACTCGTCAACGGAACGAGATATTGTCACCAAACTCAGCACGCCTATGTAAGAGCTCACTCTGTGGCTGCGTGAAAAAGGACACGGCGGACCGCCACTCGGTGGCGCTATAACAACTAAAAAGCTGTCAAAATGATGCATTTCTATGGAAAATCCCATTCAATGGCTGAAAGCGGCCCTCTTCCTGCCTGATTTGCATACAGCGTCACCAAATCAAGCGTGCGCATGCGTCACGTGATGCTAAAGAAGCTGGCAGACTTTAGTGGTGCTTCAACTCTTATAAAGGGGGAAAATGCTCCATATTGTTCTGTGCAAAACGACCTTTAAATGACCGAAAAAGGGTCTGCTCTGCGCAAAACTTCACCAAATCGGCTGAGGACGTGCGCCATATTATCCCAAAGAAGCGTGCAAACTTTTACGGAGATCGGGCCATCGGTAGAGGTTTTACAGTTTTAAAGGTTAAAAAAAGCACCACATTCGCATGATAAATGAGCTGAAAATATGAAAATCGACATTTCCCCCCCCCGATGGGCATGTCAAAACGCTTGATAAAGTTTTTGTAACCAGCAGCCCGAAAATCAAGTTCTCAGACCCTATCGTTGTTTTTTTATAGGCCTTTTAAGGCTCTTTTTATGCCCTTTTTATTAGGGGTTCAAGCCTGAAGGGCTGAAACCCTATTGTTATTGTTAATTTTCCCATGATGCATCATTCTCCATCTAAAACTGATCGGGCAGACCAAACCGTAAGTCGCAGAGACTTGAAACTTTCAGGGCTGGTGGTACTCACACCGACTACCTACGCCACCGAGGCACGCCCCGATCGGCCTGACGGGGGCGCTACAGCGAGCAAAAGTACGAAACGGCTCATAACTCCTTAACCGTTAGGCGTGGGCTCAAGTGTCTTATATCGTTGGAATCCTTGGCTCGGGACGGACAAAACGCATGCCTCGGATTGCCTCGTCACCCTGGGAAAAATTTCGGGAATTTTGGCATTTTCCAAAAACCTACTTTTGCAAACTAGTCCTAGGTTTTTGGCCCGACCGGAACCAAACCAGCGCAGCCAGATTCTCTGGAGTCTGAATGTCAATAATTATTAAAAAAAAGTGCACATTTGGGTTCACGGTCCCTAAGGGCCGCCAAAACGTTTGAGGTGGGAGGGGCCCCTTTTACTCAATTGGCTATTACTCGTCAACGGAACGAGATATTGTCACCAAACTCAGCACGCCTATGTAAGAGCTCACTCTGTGGCTGCGTGAAAAAGGACACGGCGGACCGCCACTCGGTGGCGCTATAACAACTAAAAAGCTGTCAAAATGATGCATTTCTATGGAAAATCCCATTCAATGGCTGAAAGCGGCCCTCTTCCTGCCTGATTTGCATACAGCGTCACCAAATCAAGCGTGCGCATGCGTCACGTGATGCTAAAGAAGCTGGCAGACTTTAGTGGTGCTTCAACTCTTATAAAGGGGGAAAATGCTCCATATTGTTCTGTGCAAAACGACCTTTAAATGACCGAAAAAGGGTCTGCTCTGCGCAAAACTTCACCAAATTGGCTGAGGACGTGCGCCATATTATCCCAAAGAAGCGTGCAAACTTTTACGGAGATCGGGCCATCGGTAGAGGTTTTACAGTTTTAAAGGTTAAAAAAAGCACCACATTCGCATGATAAATGAGCTGAAAATATGAAAATCGACATTTCCCCCCCCCGATGGGCATGTCAAAACGCTTGATAAAGTTTTTGTAACCAGCAGCCCGAAAATCAAGTTCTCAGACCCTATCGTTGTTTTTTTATAGGCCTTTTAAGGCTCTTTTTATGCCCTTTTTATTAGGGGTTCAAGCCTGAAGGGCTGAAACCCTATTGTTATTGTTAATTTTCCCATGATGCATCATTCTCCATCTAAAACTGATCGGGCAGACCAAACCGTAAGTCGCAGAGACTTGAAACTTTCAGGGCTGGTGGTACTCACACCGACTACCTACGCCACCGAGGCACGCCCCGATCGGCCTGACGGGGGCGCTACAGCGAGCAAAAGTACGAAACGGCTCATAACTCCTTAACCGTTAGGCGTGGGCTCAAGTGTCTTATATCGTTGGAATCCTTGGCTCGGGACGGACAAAACGCATGCCTCGGATTGCCTCGTCACCCTGGGAAAAATTTCGGGAATTTTGGCATTTTCCAAAAACCTACTTTTGCAAACTAGTCCTAGGTTTTTGGCCCGACCGGAACCAAACCAGCGCAGCCAGATTCTCTGGAGTCTGAATGTCAATAATTATTAAAAAAAAGTGCACATTTGGGTTCACGGTCCCTAAGGGCCGCCAAAACGTTTGAGGTGGGAGGGGCCCCTTTTACTCAATTGGCTATTACTCGTCAACGGAACGAGATATTGTCACCAAACTCAGCACGCCTATGTAAGAGCTCACTCTGTGGCTGCGTGAAAAAGGACACGGCGGACCGCCACTCGGTGGCGCTATAACAACTAAAAAGCTGTCAAAATGATGCATTTCTATGGAAAATCCCATTCAATGGCTGAAAGCGGCCCTCTTCCTGCCTGATTTGCATACAGCGTCACCAAATCAAGCGTGCGCATGCGTTACGTGATGCTAAAGAAGCTGGCAGACTTTAGTGGTGCTTCAACTCTTATAAAGGGGGAAAATGCTCCATATTGTTCTGTGCAAAACGACCTTTAAATGACCGAAAAAGGGTCTGCTCTGCGCAAAACTTCACCAAATCGGCTGAGGACGTGCGCCATATTATCCCAAAGAAGCGTGCAAACTTTTACGGAGATCGGGCCATCGGTAGAGGTTTTACAGTTTTAAAGGTTAAAAAAAGCACCACATTCGCATGATAAATGAGCTGAAAATATGAAAATCGACATTTCCCCCCCCCCGATGGGCATGTCAAAACGCTTGATAAAGTTTTTGTAACCAGCAGCCCGAAAATCAAGTTCTCAGACCCTATCGTTGTTTTTTTATAGGCCTTTTAAGGCTCTTTTTATGCCCTTTTTATTAGGGGTTCAAGCCTGAAGGGCTGAAACCCTATTGTTATTGTTAATTTTCCCATGATGCATCATTCTCCATCTAAAACTGATCGGGCAGACCAAACCGTAAGTCGCAGAGACTTGAAACTTTCAGGGCTGGTGGTACTCACACCGACTACCTACGCCACCGAGGCACGCCCCGATCGGCCTGACGGGGGCGCTACAGCGAGCAAAAGTACGAAACGGCTCATAACTCCTTAACCGTTAGGCGTGGGCTCAAGTGTCTTATATCGTTGGAATCCTTGGCTCGGGACGGACAAAACGCATGCCTCGGATTGCCTCGTCACCCTGGGAAAAATTTCGGGAATTTTGGCATTTTCCAAAAACCTACTTTTGCAAACTAGTCCTAGGTTTTTGGCCCGACCGGAACCAAACCAGCGCAGCCAGATTCTCTGGAGTCTGAATGTCAATAATTATTAAAAAAAAGTGCACATTTGGGTTCACGGTCCCTAAGGGCCGCCAAAACGTTTGAGGTGGGAGGGGCCCCTTTTACTCAATTGGCTATTACTCGTCAACGGAACGAGATATTGTCACCAAACTCAGCACGCCTATGTAAGAGCTCACTCTGTGGCTGCGTGAAAAAGGACACGGCGGACCGCCACTCGGTGGCGCTATAACAACTAAAAAGCTGTCAAAATGATGCATTTCTATGGAAAATCCCATTCAATGGCTGAAAGCGGCCCTCTTCCTGCCTGATTTGCATACAGCGTCACCAAATCAAGCGTGCGCATGCGTCACGTGATGCTAAAGAAGCTGGCAGACTTTAGTGGTGCTTCAACTCTTATAAAGGGGGAAAATGCTCCATATTGTTCTGTGCAAAACGACCTTTAAATGACCGAAAAAGGGTCTGCTCTGCGCAAAACTTCACCAAATCGGCTGAGGACGTGCGCCATATTATCCCAAAGAAGCGTGCAAACTTTTACGGAGATCGGGCCATCGGTAGAGGTTTTACAGTTTTAAAGGTTAAAAAAAGCACCACATTCGCATGATAAATGAGCTGAAAATATGAAAATCGACATTTCCCCCCCCCGATGGGCATGTCAAAACGCTTGATAAAGTTTTTGTAACCAGCAGCCCGAAAATCAAGTTCTCAGACCCTATCGTTGTTTTTTTATAGGCCTTTTAAGGCTCTTTTTATGCCCTTTTTATTAGGGGTTCAAGCCTGAAGGGCTGAAACCCTATTGTTATTGTTAATTTTCCCATGATGCATCATTCTCCATCTAAAACTGATCGGGCAGACCAAACCGTAAGTCGCAGAGACTTGAAACTTTCAGGGCTGGTGGTACTCACACCGACTACCTACGCCACCGAGGCACGCCCCGATCGGCCTGACGGGGGCGCTACAGCGAGCAAAAGTACGAAACGGCTCATAACTCCTTAACCGTTAGGCGTGGGCTCAAGTGTCTTATATCGTTGGAATCCTTGGCTCGGGACGGACAAAACGCATGCCTCGGATTGCCTCGTCACCCTGGGAAAAATTTCGGGAATTTTGGCATTTTCCAAAAACCTACTTTTGCAAACTAGTCCTAGGTTTTTGGCCCGACCGGAACCAAACCAGCGCAGCCAGATTCTCTGGAGTCTGAATGTCAATAATTATTAAAAAAAAGTGCACATTTGGGTTCACGGTCCCTAAGGGCCGCCAAAACGTTTGAGGTGGGAGGGGCCCCTTTTACTCAATTGGCTATTACTCGTCAACGGAACGAGATATTGTCACCAAACTCAGCACGCCTATGTAAGAGCTCACTCTGTGGCTGCGTGAAAAAGGACACGGCGGACCGCCACTCGGTGGCGCTATAACAACTAAAAAGCTGTCAAAATGATGCATTTCTATGGAAAATCCCATTCAATGGCTGAAAGCGGCCCTCTTCCTGCCTGATTTGCATACAGCGTCACCAAATCAAGCGTGCGCATGCGTCACGTGATGCTAAAGAAGCTGGCAGACTTTAGTGGTGCTTCAACTCTTATAAAGGGGGAAAATGCTCCATATTGTTCTGTGCAAAACGACCTTTAAATGACCGAAAAAGGGTCTGCTCTGCGCAAAACTTCACCAAATCGGCTGAGGACGTGCGCCATATTATCCCAAAGAAGCGTGCAAACTTTTACGGAGATCGGGCCATCGGTAGAGGTTTTACAGTTTTAAAGGTTAAAAAAAGCACCACATTCGCATGATAAATGAGCTGAAAATATGAAAATCGACATTTCCCCCCCCCGATGGGCATGTCAAAACGCTTGATAAAGTTTTTGTAACCAGCAGCCCGAAAATCAAGTTCTCAGACCCTATCGTTGTTTTTTTATAGGCCTTTTAAGGCTCTTTTTATGCCCTTTTTATTAGGGGTTCAAGCCTGAAGGGCTGAAACCCTATTGTTATTGTTAATTTTCCCATGATGCATCATTCTCCATCTAAAACTGATCGGGCAGACCAAACCGTAAGTCGCAGAGACTTGAAACTTTCAGGGCTGGTGGTACTCACACCGACTACCTACGCCACCGAGGCACGCCCCGATCGGCCTGACGGGGGCGCTACAGCGAGCAAAAGTACGAAACGGCTCATAACTCCTTAACCGTTAGGCGTGGGCTCAAGTGTCTTATATCGTTGGAATCCTTGGCTCGGGACGGACAAAACGCATGCCTCGGATTGCCTCGTCACCCTGGGAAAAATTTCGGGAATTTTGGCATTTTCCAAAAACCTACTTTTGCAAACTAGTCCTAGGTTTTTGGCCCGACCGGAACCAAACCAGCGCAGCCAGATTCTCTGGAGTCTGAATGTCAATAATTATTAAAAAAAAGTGCACATTTGGGTTCACGGTCCCTAAGGGCCGCCAAAACGTTTGAGGTGGGAGGGGCCCCTTTTACTCAATTGGCTATTACTCGTCAACGGAACGAGATATTGTCACCAAACTCAGCACGCCTATGTAAGAGCTCACTCTGTGGCTGCGTGAAAAAGGACACGGCGGACCGCCACTCGGTGGCGCTATAACAACTAAAAAGCTGTCAAAATGATGCATTTCTATGGAAAATCCCATTCAATGGCTGAAAGCGGCCCTCTTCCTGCCTGATTTGCATACAGCGTCACCAAATCAAGCGTGCGCATGCGTCACGTGATGCTAAAGAAGCTGGCAGACTTTAGTGGTGCTTCAACTCTTATAAAGGGGGAAAATGCTCCATATTGTTCTGTGCAAAACGACCTTTAAATGACCGAAAAAGGGTCTGCTCTGCGCAAAACTTCACCAAATCGGCTGAGGACGTGCGCCATATTATCCCAAAGAAGCGTGCAAACTTTTACGGAGATCGGGCCATCGGTAGAGGTTTTACAGTTTTAAAGGTTAAAAAAAGCACCACATTCGCATGATAAATGAGCTGAAAATATGAAAATCGACATTTCCCCCCCCCGATGGGCATGTCAAAACGCTTGATAAAGTTTTTGTAACCAGCAGCCCGAAAATCAAGTTCTCAGACCCTATCGTTGTTTTTTTATAGGCCTTTTAAGGCTCTTTTTATGCCCTTTTTATTAGGGGTTCAAGCCTGAAGGGCTGAAACCCTATTGTTATTGTTAATTTTCCCATGATGCATCATTCTCCATCTAAAACTGATCGGGCAGACCAAACCGTAAGTCGCAGAGACTTGAAACTTTCAGGGCTGGTGGTACTCACACCGACTACCTACGCCACCGAGGCACGCCCCGATCGGCCTGACGGGGGCGCTACAGCGAGCAAAAGTACGAAACGGCTCATAACTCCTTAACCGTTAGGCGTGGGCTCAAGTGTCTTATATCGTTGGAATCCTTGGCTCGGGACGGACAAAACGCATGCCTCGGATTGCCTCGTCACCCTGGGAAAAATTTCGGGAATTTTGGCATTTTCCAAAAACCTACTTTTGCAAACTAGTCCTAGGTTTTTGGCCCGACCGGAACCAAACCAGCGCAGCCAGATTCTCTGGAGTCTGAATGTCAATAATTATTAAAAAAAAGTGCACATTTGGGTTCACGGTCCCTAAGGGCCGCCAAAACGTTTGAGGTGGGAGGGGCCCCTTTTACTCAATTGGCTATTACTCGTCAACGGAACGAGATATTGTCACCAAACTCAGCACGCCTATGTAAGAGCTCACTCTGTGGCTGCGTGAAAAAGGACACGGCGGACCGCCACTCGGTGGCGCTATAACAACTAAAAAGCTGTCAAAATGATGCATTTCTATGGAAAATCCCATTCAATGGCTGAAAGCGGCCCTCTTCCTGCCTGATTTGCATACAGCGTCACCAAATCAAGCGTGCGCATGCGTCACGTGATGCTAAAGAAGCTGGCAGACTTTAGTGGTGCTTCAACTCTTATAAAGGGGGAAAATGCTCCATATTGTTCTGTGCAAAACGACCTTTAAATGACCGAAAAAGGGTCTGCTCTGCGCAAAACTTCACCAAATCGGCTGAGGACGTGCGCCATATTATCCCAAAGAAGCGTGCAAACTTTTACGGAGATCGGGCCATCGGTAGAGGTTTTACAGTTTTAAAGGTTAAAAAAAGCACCACATTCGCATGATAAATGAGCTGAAAATATGAAAATCGACATTTCCCCCCCCCGATGGGCATGTCAAAACGCTTGATAAAGTTTTTGTAACCAGCAGCCCGAAAATCAAGTTCTCAGACCCTATCGTTGTTTTTTTATAGGCCTTTTAAGGCTCTTTTTATGCCCTTTTTATTAGGGGTTCAAGCCTGAAGGGCTGAAACCCTATTGTTATTGTTAATTTTCCCATGATGCATCATTCTCCATCTAAAACTGATCGGGCAGACCAAACCGTAAGTCGCAGAGACTTGAAACTTTCAGGGCTGGTGGTACTCACACCGACTACCTACGCCACCGAGGCACGCCCCGATCGGCCTGACGGGGGCGCTACAGCGAGCAAAAGTACGAAACGGCTCATAACTCCTTAACCGTTAGGCGTGGGCTCAAGTGTCTTATATCGTTGGAATCCTTGGCTCGGGACGGACAAAACGCATGCCTCGGATTGCCTCGTCACCCTGGGAAAAATTTCGGGAATTTTGGCATTTTCCAAAAACCTACTTTTGCAAACTAGTCCTAGGTTTTTGGCCCGACCGGAACCAAACCAGCGCAGCCAGATTCTCTGGAGTCTGAATGTCAATAATTATTAAAAAAAAGTGCACATTTGGGTTCACGGTCCCTAAGGGCCGCCAAAACGTTTGAGGTGGGAGGGGCCCCTTTTACTCAATTGGCTATTACTCGTCAACGGAACGAGATATTGTCACCAAACTCAGCACGCCTATGTAAGAGCTCACTCTGTGGCTGCGTGAAAAAGGACACGGCGGACCGCCACTCGGTGGCGCTATAACAACTAAAAAGCTGTCAAAATGATGCATTTCTATGGAAAATCCCATTCAATGGCTGAAAGCGGCCCTCTTCCTGCCTGATTTGCATACAGCGTCACCAAATCAAGCGTGCGCATGCGTCACGTGATGCTAAAGAAGCTGGCAGACTTTAGTGGTGCTTCAACTCTTATAAAGGGGGAAAATGCTCCATATTGTTCTGTGCAAAACGACCTTTAAATGACCGAAAAAGGGTCTGCTCTGCGCAAAACTTCACCAAATCGGCTGAGGACGTGCGCCATATTATCCCAAAGAAGCGTGCAAACTTTTACGGAGATCGGGCCATCGGTAGAGGTTTTACAGTTTTAAAGGTTAAAAAAAGCACCACATTCGCATGATAAATGAGCTGAAAATATGAAAATCGACATTTCCCCCCCCCGATGGGCATGTCAAAACGCTTGATAAAGTTTTTGTAACCAGCAGCCCGAAAATCAAGTTCTCAGACCCTATCGTTGTTTTTTTATAGGCCTTTTAAGGCTCTTTTTATGCCCTTTTTATTAGGGGTTCAAGCCTGAAGGGCTGAAACCCTATTGTTATTGTTAATTTTCCCATGATGCATCATTCTCCATCTAAAACTGATCGGGCAGACCAAACCGTAAGTCGCAGAGACTTGAAACTTTCAGGGCTGGTGGTACTCACACCGACTACCTACGCCACCGAGGCACGCCCCGATCGGCCTGACGGGGGCGCTACAGCGAGCAAAAGTACGAAACGGCTCATAACTCCTTAACCGTTAGGCGTGGGCTCAAGTGTCTTATATCGTTGGAATCCTTGGCTCGGGACGGACAAAACGCATGCCTCGGATTGCCTCGTCACCCTGGGAAAAATTTCGGGAATTTTGGCATTTTCCAAAAACCTACTTTTGCAAACTAGTCCTAGGTTTTTGGCCCGACCGGAACCAAACCAGCGCAGCCAGATTCTCTGGAGTCTGAATGTCAATAATTATTAAAAAAAAGTGCACATTTGGGTTCACGGTCCCTAAGGGCCGCCAAAACGTTTGAGGTGGGAGGGGCCCCTTTTACTCAATTGGCTATTACTCGTCAACGGAACGAGATATTGTCACCAAACTCAGCACGCCTATGTAAGAGCTCACTCTGTGGCTGCGTGAAAAAGGACACGGCGGACCGCCACTCGGTGGCGCTATAACAACTAAAAAGCTGTCAAAATGATGCATTTCTATGGAAAATCCCATTCAATGGCTGAAAGCGGCCCTCTTCCTGCCTGATTTGCATACAGCGTCACCAAATCAAGCGTGCGCATGCGTCACGTGATGCTAAAGAAGCTGGCAGACTTTAGTGGTGCTTCAACTCTTATAAAGGGGGAAAATGCTCCATATTGTTCTGTGCAAAACGACCTTTAAATGACCGAAAAAGGGTCTGCTCTGCGCAAAACTTCACCAAATCGGCTGAGGACGTGCGCCATATTATCCCAAAGAAGCGTGCAAACTTTTACGGAGATCGGGCCATCGGTAGAGGTTTTACAGTTTTAAAGGTTAAAAAAAGCACCACATTCGCATGATAAATGAGCTGAAAATATGAAAATCGACATTTCCCCCCCCCGATGGGCATGTCAAAACGCTTGATAAAGTTTTTGTAACCAGCAGCCCGAAAATCAAGTTCTCAGACCCTATCGTTGTTTTTTTATAGGCCTTTTAAGGCTCTTTTTATGCCCTTTTTATTAGGGGTTCAAGCCTGAAGGGCTGAAACCCTATTGTTATTGTTAATTTTCCCATGATGCATCATTCTCCATCTAAAACTGATCGGGCAGACCAAACCGTAAGTCGCAGAGACTTGAAACTTTCAGGGCTGGTGGTACTCACACCGACTACCTACGCCACCGAGGCACGCCCCGATCGGCCTGACGGGGGCGCTACAGCGAGCAAAAGTACGAAACGGCTCATAACTCCTTAACCGTTAGGCGTGGGCTCAAGTGTCTTATATCGTTGGAATCCTTGGCTCGGGACGGACAAAACGCATGCCTCGGATTGCCTCGCCCTTCAGGCGCCAATTTCGAGATATTTTGGGTTTTTTGAAAAACCTACTTTTGTAAACTTCTCCCACATATTTTCCCTGATTGGAACCAAACCACTTCAGAAATGTTCTTTGGAGGGAGACTTTTAATAATTATGAAAAAAATTCAATTTTCCAATTCATGGTCGCTAAGCGGAACCAAAATGTTCAACTGGTCGGGGGCCACTTTTACGAAAATTACTATAACTTGTGAATGGAAAGAGATATTTTCGCAAAAGTTGGGTCACATGTCTATGAGCTCATATTTCGGTCACTTGATAAAAATTGTGATGATTGTCCACTTGGTGGCGCTATAACATGAAAAAAACACAAAAACGGTTATAACCGCACGACGACTAGTCCGATTGACTTGAAAATTGGTGTGCGGTGTCTTGGCCCAAGCTACCATTTAGACCTATGAGGACATTGGCGTATCTCAAAAAACATGGCCGCCATAGGCCAATGAAATTTGAGCACCTATTATGTTTATGGGTCTGTAATCACGTGGTGTTGCACACATCCGCAAAATATTGCATATCATATGACAGTTCTCCTCATGGTGAACAACTTTGCCTCTTGGGCCATTGCTGTCAATCAAATCGTTAATTAAATATTTGTAATTATGTCAAAAACCTACTTTTGTGAACTTGTCCCTGGTTTTTTGCCCAATCAGAACCAAACCAGTCTAGGACATTTCTTTGGACTCTTTAGATCAATAACTATCAAAAAAAGTTGAACTTTTGCATTTAAATGGCTATAACAGGGCCATTTCAAAAAGAGGCGTGGCAAAATACACTCAAAAGCCTATAAATCCTAAGGGGAAACTCAAAACTTCACGAAAATTGTTGGGTATATATGGCATAACATGCTGATGAAGCATGCAATGTTTTTAAAGAGATCTATAACTGTAACTGTGAAAAAGCTTTAAAAACCATACATTTCCTACACTGAAAAAAATTTGGAGTGACATTTACTTAAAAAAAGCTAGGCAACTTTTTCCACACAAAAAGTGCTTGTAATATTTACTCGGGCTATTCTAAGTAATATTTACTTACTAGAACCACTTATTTTTTATGTAAAATACACAAGTAAATTGTACTGGCAATACTCATCTATAGATTGTAATTTTCACTCAGATTACCATTGCATCCAATTACAAACCCAAGTGAACATTGCTGATATTTCTGAGTTTTGCATGATGCCCCCAGAATGCATTGTGGCAGGAAGCATGTCACCATTGTTGAGATTCTTAGGCTGAATCTTGATATCTGTGTGTGAGAAAAGCTTGCAGGAGTTCAAGTGCTTAGTGTACAGTCTGTTATAAAACGTATTTAACTTTTCTGGTTAAAACTGGGATGGATCTTTTCTAGAATAAAACAAGGTTAATAGTATATTGCTCATACTCAGGTATAAGATTGGTGAATTAAGCCACTACACAATGATCTTTGAGCTACAGGAATGTCTTTCCTGTAGCTCAATGAGTAGAGCATGGCGCTAGCAACGCCAAGGTCACGGGTTCGATTCCCAGGGAAAGCAAGACTTGACAAAAATGTAAAATGTGTACCTTGAATACAATGTAAGTCGCTTTGGATAAAAGCGTCTGCCAAATGCATAAATGTAAATGTAAATGATCATATTCTGATCATCAAGCGGCCAAAAGCATCTGATCGTGTTTTCTCTCCTTTTCTTGCCATAACAAACCCAGATACAGCAATGAGAGAAACATTAACATTAAAAAGTAATCAAACTGCCCAACTAAAGAAAACACTAATCGCCATAATGGTGACATAAAAAAACTCTCTTAATTCTCAATAAGAGCTTATGTAGCTTTAGCTATCGTTTTTGTGATTACAACTCACGTTCAGTTAAAAGTCAAAACTTATTGAGAATAAGTCAGCCACATAAAAAGCAACATCCCAAAATGACCATCTCTGCCACCACTGAACAAGTGGGATCTCTGCGAAAAATCTGTGCGCATTTTCAAATGCACTTTGCTTTTCACATTTAAATTACTTAATATTTTAGGTGCATGTGCTGTGACTATAAAACATTAAATATTATTTATAAATATATGATAAAATTCACTCTTTTTTCTCAGTTAAGTTATTACATAGACTGTACATTTTACTTAAGATATATAGTTCCAACTTAAACTTGATTTTACAACGTAATATTCACATGAATTAATGTAATAGATTTTACCATACCACAAAGTCATTTTTATCAGTGTATGGTAAATTGCCTATATTGGCTGTAAATTGACTTTTCCATCTATTATTTCAGTATAAATAAACTTAATGTCTTTAATGCCTCTGTGCTTAAAAGGCCTTAAAAGCTTGAACCCCGCTAAATGCTGCTTGCAGCTTTAATTATTATTATTATTATTATTATTATTATTATTATTCTGCCGTAAAACTCATCGTGCAGACCAAACCGTAAGGGCTAGAGACTTGAAACTTTGTCAATAGGTAGTCCAAAAATCGAGGAAAGGTTATCAAATTATGAGCCAGATTGGCCAATAGGTGGCGCTATAGCAATCAATTGCGCAAAAGGGCTCATAACTCCTAAACCGTTTGGTCCACACTCAAGTGTCTTATATCATTGGAAAGCTGAGACCTTGGCGAACAAAACGTATATCTCCGATTTCATTTCCGTCATGAAAATTTTTCCGCCATTTTGAATTTTGTCAAAAACCTACTTTTGCGAACTAGTCCCTGGTTTTTTGACATATCGGAACCAAACCAGTGCCAAAATGTTCTGTCTAGTCTGAATATCAATAATTATCAAAAAAAAGTTGAAATTTTGAATCATGAATGAAAAGGGGCGTGGAAATGTACATTCAAGGCGGAGCCTATTTTACTAAAGAGGCTATAACTCCAGCAAGAAATGAGATATATTCACCAAACTTGGTACACATGTTTATGGGCTCAGTCTTTGGTCACGATAAAAAAAATCGCGACGATTGGCCACTTGGTGGCGCTATAACATGGAAAAAACACAAAAAGGGCTATAACCACGCGACCGCTAGTCAGATTGACTTGAAAATTGGTAAGCAGTGTCTTGGCCCAAGGTACCATGTCTGTCTATGAGAACATTGGCGTATCTCAAAAAACATGGCCGCCATCGGCCAATGAAATTTGAGCACCTATTAGACAGGGTTAACGGAGGTCGATCGGAACAAAACTCAGTGGGCATGTTTGACTCATGGTCCTAGAGGTCTGTAAGAATTTTGAAAGAAATCGGCCACTAGTTGGCTCTAACGAGTTTTATGGCTCTGCAATCACGTGGTGTTGCACACATCGGCAAAATATGCATATCATATGATAGATCTCCTCATGCTGAACAACTTTGCCTCTAGAACCATTTTTGGCAATTAAATCGTTAAATAAATATTTGCAATAATGTTAAAAACCTACTTTTGCGAACTAGTCCCTGGTTTTTTGCCCAATCAGAACCAAACCAGTCTAGGACAATTCTCTGGACTCTCTAGATCAATAATTATCAAAAAAAATTGATTTCTTGCATTTGGATGGCTATAACAGAGCCATTTAGAAAAGAGGTGTGGCAAAATACACTCAAAAGCCTATAAATCCTAAGGGGAAACTCAAAACTTCACGAAAATTGTTGGGTATATGTGGCATAACATGTTGAAGACACATGCAAAGTTTTATGGAGATCGGAGTATAGGGGGCGCTATAAGTGTTAAAAAGCTTTGAAAACCATGTATTCCCTATGGTGAATCTCTGTAATCAGGTGGGGTTAAAACAGCCACATAATATGCATATATTATGATAGATCTTCTCATACTGAACAACTTTGCCTCTATAACCAATACTGTCAATCAAATATTTATTTAAATATTCACAATTATGTTAAAAACCTCATTTTGCAAACTAGTCCTAGGTTTTTTGCCTGATAGGAACCAAACCACAGCAGTATGATTCTCTGCACTCTCCTGATCAATTCATATTTAGACTTTATAAAGTCACTATTATAATATTTAAAATCACATTTTGTCAGTTTATCACTTCATTTCACCTGATATCTCTCAAATTCATTCAGTGCTTAAAAGCCTTTCATGCAAAAGGTGTCAAATGCTTAAAGACCTTAAATGGCTTGAACCCCGCTAAATGCTGCTCGCAGCTTTAATTATTATTATTATTATTCTCCGCTAAAACGCATCGTGCAGACCAAACCGTAAAGCGTGGAACTTTGAAACTTTACCCGAAGGTAGTCCTCAATTTGGGGAGAACCTCAGAAAGTATGACCCCGATTGGCCAATAGGTGGCGCTACAGCAACCAAAAGCGCGAAATGGGTCATAACTCCTAAACCCTTTGGTCCACAATCAAGTGTCTTATATCATTGGAAAGCTGAGTCCTTGGTGAACAAAACGTATATCTCCGATTTCATTTCCGTCATGAAAATTTTTCCGCCATTTTGAATTTTGTTGAAAAACTACTTTTGCGAACTAGTCCCTGGTTTTTTGACCGATTGAAACCAAACCAGTGGCAAAATGTTCTCTGTAGTCTGTATATCAATATTCATTGAGAAAAAGTTGAAATTTCGATTCACGGTTGCTAAGGGGTGGAAAAAGAAGGTTGTGGGCGGAGCCTATTTTACTAAAAAGGCTATAACTCAAGAAGGAAATGAGCTATCTTCACCAAACTTGGTAAACATGTGTATGGGCTCATTCTTTGGTCACTATAAAAATATTGCGACGATTGGCCACTTGGTGGCGCTATAATGTGAAAAAAACATGTAAATAGCTATAACCACACGACCGCTAGTCCGATTGACCTGAAAATTGGTATGCAGTGTCTTGGTCCAAGGCACCATGTATTTCTATGAGGACATTGCCGTATCTAAAAAAACATGGCCGCCATCGGCCAATGAAGTTTGAGCACCTATTAGATGGGGTTAACAGAGGTCGATCGGAACGAAACTCGGTGGGCATGTTTGACTCATGGTCCTAGAGGTCTGTAAGAATTTTGAAAGAAATCGGCCACTAGTTGGCGCTAACTCAAAAGGGAAGCTCAAAAATTCACGAAAATTGTTGGGTATATGTGGCATAACATGCTGACGAAGCATGCAAAGTTTTAAAGAGATTGGACTATAGGTGGCGCTATAACTGTTAAAAAGCTATAAGAACCATGCATTTCCTATGTTAAATTGCCTATATTGACTGTAAATGGACTTTTCCATCTATTATTTTAGTGTTTAAAATCTTGCTAAATAAAACTTAATGACTTTAATGCCTATGTGCTTAAAAGGCCTTAAAGGCTTGAACCCCGCTAAATGCTGCTTGCAGCTTTAATTATTATTATTATTCTGCCGTAAAACTCATCGTGCAGACCAAACCGTAAATGCTAGAGACTTCAAACTTTGTCAATAGGTAGTCCAAAAATCGAGGAGAGGTTATCAAATTATGAGCCAGATTGGCCAATAGGTGGCGCTACAGCAACCAAAAACGCGAAATGGCTCATAACTCCTAAACCGTTCATCCTAAGGGTCAAGTGTCTTATATCATTGGAAAGCTGAGACCTTGGCGAACAAAACGTATATCTCCGATTTCATTTCCGGTATGCAAATTTTTCCGCCATTTTGAATTTTGTCGAAAACCTACTTTTGCGAACTAGTCCCTGGTTTTTTGACATATCAGAACCAAACCAGTGCCAAAATGTTCTCTCTAGACTGAGTATCAATAATTATCAAAAAAAAGTTGAAATTTTGACTCATGAACGAAAAGGGGCGTGGAAATGTACATTTAAGGCGGAGCCTATTTTACTAAAGAGGCTATAACTCCAGCAAGAAATGAGATATCTTCACCAAACTTGGTACACATGTTTATGGGCTCAGTCTTTGGTCACGATAAAAAAATCGCGACGATTGGCCACTTGGTGGCGCTATAACATGGAAAAAACACAAAAAGGGCTATAACCACGCGACCGCTAGTCCGATTGACTTGAAAATTGGTAAGCAGTGTCTTGGCCCAAGGTACCATGTCTGTCTATGAGAACATTGGCGTATCTAAAAAAACATGGCCGCCATCGGCCAATGAAATTTGAGCACCTATTAGACAGGGTTAACGGAGGTCGACCAGAACGAAACTCAGTAGGCATGTTTGACTCATAGTCCTAGAGGTCTGTAAGAATTTTGAAAGAAATCGGCCACTAGTTGGCGCTAACGAGTTTTATGGCTCTGCAATCACGTGGTGTTGCACACATCGGCAAAATATGCATATCATATGATAGATCTCCTCATGTTGAACAACTTTGCCTCTAGAACCATTTCGGTCAATCAAATTGTTAAATAAATATTTGCAATAATGTTAAAAACCTACTTTTGCGAACTAGTCCCTGTTTTTTTGCGCAATCAGAACCAAACCAGTCTAGGACAATTCTCTGGACTCTCTAGATCAATAATTATCAAAAAAAAGTTGATTTCTTGCATTTGGATGGCTATAACAGAGCCATTTAGAAAAGAGGCGTGGCAAAATACACTCAAAAGCCTATAAATCCTAAGAGGAAACTCAAAACTTCACGAAAATTGTTGGGTATATGTGGCATAACATGTTGAAGACACATGCAATGTTTTATGGAGATCGGAGTATAGGGGGCGCTATAAGTGTTAAAAAGCTTTGAAAACCATGTATTCCCTATGGTGAATTGCCTGTAAATGGTATTTTCCATCTCTGTAATCAGGTGGGGTTAAAACAGCCACATAATATGCATATATTATGATAGATCTTCTCATACTGAACAACTTTGCCTCTAAACTAGTCCTAGGTTTTTTGCCTGATCGGAACCAAACCACAGCAGTATGATTCTCTGCACTCTCCTGATCAATTTATATTTAGACTTTATAAAGTCACTATTATAATATTTAAAATCACATTTTGTCAGTTTATCACTTCATTTCACCTGATATCTCTCAAATTCATTCAGTGCTTAAAAACCTTTCATGCAAAAGGCGTCAAATGCTTAAAGACCTTAAATGGCTTGAACCCCGCTAAATGCTGCTCGCAGCTTTAATTTTATTTGTATTTTTATGCTAGTAGACAACAGTAGACAGTTGCCCTGAAAAAACCAAAGTGTGGCTCAGGCTCATTCAGCCTTTTTCCTGGCGGCACTGGGTTATATATTATTATAATTCTGTTTAATTATCATTGTTTTTTTTTGAAAGGTTTCTGTGATATCAGAAAGATCAGGTAATTGCTTGTTATCTTTGTTCATGTATTGAGGTCTGTGAGTGACTGTTCAGGGATAATTTGTTAGTTAATTGCTACGTTGGTGGTAGATTATCAAGTAAATAAGTTTTGCATTTCAACAGTGAAGGACATTTTTAGTTTAATGTATTTTTCACAATTGCAGTTTTTAAGTTTTATTTATTATTATTTTAATTCTGAAAATGCTTTAGTTTTTAAATATCTTGTCAAAACTGTCAGTCCTGGAAATTAAACCTCCATTCATGTTCTCCTGATATTGAACCATAATGTATAAACCTTTAACATCAGGCCTACTGTGAGCTACAGGTTAACAATCAAAGATATCTGCTTGTGCTGTCAGCCTGCATTATTTCAGCTTATTTCTTAAAGGGGTCCTATAATGCCACTTTTTACAAGATATAAAATAAGTCTCTATTGTCCCCGGAGCGTGAGACGCCGTGAGACGCCGTCAATGTGTGAGTGTGTAGTTTTCATTCAGAATGCCCCACAGATCATTTTTAATGCATGAAGCATGTAAAAATCGTCACTTTTTGAGAGTGAGCAATGTTGTGTCTCTTTAAATGCAAATGAGCAGCTGCTTCTGGCTCCCTTTAAAGTAGAGAGCGGAGAGTTTAAGCGCTTGTATGTTGCTTACCTCACGTGGAACTGCACTGAAAAGGTCCGAAACTGTTCAGTCTTTTATGTTCAAACCAGAGTCAGCAATGATGGAGAGACTCAAGAAGAAGTGACGTGTAGAGGTTTCTTAAGGGTTGGTTGATGAATTTATGTAGCTGATGTAAAGTTGGCTATCTTCAAGTCATCGATATATTATCATCTGTCATGATAATATATAAATCGAGAATCAGAGTCAGATAATATATGCTGCGTGAAGATAGGACATGTATAGTTTAGGTTAATTACGGTTATATATATCTTGTCATCATCTCAATAGGACCTCACCCCCTTTGTTGTGTGTTCCCGGGGACAGGGTTTTTGTAAAATTGTAGGGTTAGCGATGTCCCTAACCCCAGAATAAGTTTACCAGCTGTTTTTTGTAGTCCTTAAAAAGCGACTTATTTAAAAGAAAATATCTTTATTTGCTTTAAAATTTGAGCGTCATAACTTTGCAGATGTTGTGTATGCTCAAACAGCAACACTAACTAAAGTAAAAAATAAAAAATAAAAAAAGTGAAATCATAATCAACCACCCCTGTAAGTAATAATGTTTACCAGGGGAATATCTGGTGACAACTACATTACCCATGATGCTGTAGAGAGAATGACACCAATCAGAGAGTAGAAAAAGCAACATGCAAAATAGCTCTTTAGGTCTGCCCACTCCTATGAAACACTGCGACTGACTTAACTGAGTCGCTCTATATGCTCTCAAAATACTCAATCATTCGATTGTGCTGATTGCAATGTTTCATGGGATTGTAGTTCTTTCCCTCAGTGCACCCATTAAGTACACTGTCTTGTACCTTTGCTTTTTGTCACATTTTGCTATAAATCAAAGTATGTAGTGTTTCGATTCACCTCATAGCTGATCGTCTTGGTTCATAGCTTAAAGCTCTTTAACAAATACTTTTTTTAAGGGGACAAATATTTCCGAACGCAACGCTACTGAAAAAGGGAACGGGCACTGTTGCATTCTATTGTCGTGGAATTAGGTTTTGTCTGGTGCATTATAGTATTTTCTTGTTTGATATACTTTAGAAGTGGTCCAGTTTTTTCTTCTCTTCCGAATCCTCAGCTGAGTTTCATACCGAAACGGAACAATTTCTTCTCAGAAAGACCACATCCCAGGAGGTCGACTCAGTCACGTATCCTGGGTGTGGATCAGTTCTGGTCTTCTGTAACACTTATAGCTGTTGCTGACCTAGAAAAGTGGCACGGCTTCTGTAACCAGTCCAGCTGTGGAAAAGATGCTCTCAAAAAAAAGAGCCTCATGGTCAAGGGTGAGAAACCAAGTAGGACAGGCAGGTAATTTTTTATAAAGAAACAAACACTAAGGAGGGTGAGAAGGAACGGCAGGTTGTGGAATGCTCAGCCAAGCTTCAAAGTCAGGAGGGAAAATGTTACACAAAGGCCAAACACAAAAAGAGACTCACCTCAAAGACTCGCAGACAGACCAAAGGGAAAGACGAATCAAAAAGAGGTCAGCTGGTTTGCCGTAAGGGACTTAAAAATACACATAGATTAGAAGCAAAATAGGTCATTTAAATGATTGGATTGTATCTACGGGCATGTAGTGTAAATGTACAGTATGTACAGTACGTTATATTGCTGGTTCGATTACAGAAGTCCTCTGAGTTGCAGTGTATTTCATCTAGCCTATTACAGGAGCACTTTGTATTCCCTCAGGGCAAATGCATGGCTTCCCAGATGCTCTGCTTTTTGACCTGACCATTTTTTTTTCTGAATCATTCATTTAGCAGGCTTTTAACTTGTGATGTTACCTTGGATGCGAGATGTATTATTTACAAGCAGCGGTGTTGTAGTCGGAACATGGCAAACAAGATGTTTGTGGGATAAAAATGGCTTTATCTTGGAAAAGGATGGTTCTCCAATTTCTCTGGTTTATATTCCCATTATATGCAGAGGAAATGTTAAAACTTCAAAGGATCTTTAAATGTCTAACGGTGCAGACAGCAGCATTTTGTACACTTTTATTTTAAAGGGGGGCATCAGTAGCGCATGGGTGATATAAAATAAGAGGGGGAAAAACTTTAATTTATAGTTTCAATTAAGCACATTTAGTTATTACATGATGGTTTTCTGTTTACAGCAGCTGGGACTCGATTGAACTGAGCAAATTTAGACATTTCTTCTTTTTTTATCCAACAATAATCATGACATTATTATGGAAGATGCATTTTTTTGTGGATTGCATTACAAATCTATTTAGAAAATGGGCATGATGCCTCTTTACAATAAGTAATGCTAAATGGCTTACATTAGCAGTTCAATATAACCAGAACACAACTTGTGACTTTGTGGCCTTTAAATGTTGGTAGAACACTGTATAAACTAATCGATCACAGGAAAAAGATACTTACTCGTCTCAATGAAACCCAGTAAGCCGTGTTAGGGAGACATCTTTGCATAGATGTTATTGAGCAGAGGTTTTGTTTGGCTTCCTTGTTAAAAATCTATGCACTGGAAAGCAATACAAAACCCCGGGGTGAAATAAATCACGGTGACTTCAGTAGCCTTAATGTACATTTTCATATTTATTGAAAAACGAAAGAGACTGTTCAATATAACAAGCACACAAGGAGTACAGTAATTTGTTCACTGAATGTATTGCTGTTTTGCCCCATATATCTACTAAATAGAAAATGTATGCATTACTTTTAAATAATTGTAATAATTAAATGTTAAATAACAGAAATATACTTTATCTCACTTCATTAACCAATGTCTTTGCTGGTGACCTTTAATGAACCAATTCAACCTTGCCAATAAACATCACATCTGTATTTATATATTTATTTCTTTTTCATGGCTAAAGTAATGCCCAATTCACCAACTACACCCTAAAAGTATGTATTTTTTGTGTGAAGAAAAAAGTACATACTATAAGTGTGTACCAGAAGAGTAAACTAGCTTTGGGACATATTCCACCTGTGTCACAGACAGGGATTAAGCTAGTCCCAGACTAAAATGCATGTTTGAGCTGTTTAAACCGAACGCTACTTGCACTGACATGTCTTAAAATATATCAGTTCCATTATTTTGTCTCAAGATGCAACCAGTGAAGTTTTTCTCTAAGGCACGCTTATAAAAGCTACCTAAATGTCCTAATTGAACTAAGGCCTAATCCTGGCTTAATCTAAGCATTGTCTGTGAAACCAGGCCTATATCACATCAAACAATTGTGTCTTTATAACAGTTGCTCTCTGTCGCATCCTGACATGCATCCTGTCACCATAAACTGGCCTGCCAATCATCTTGTCACACTTAACATCCCCCACATTTCATTTCATTTCCTACCTATTGGAGAGAAATGCAGCAGCACGTAGATCTGCCAGTCGCGGGTCTTTCATGCAGAGAACTCCCCTCATATTAATGCATAACGATGAATTTAAAAGTTAATGGCCAAACAGATCTTTATAAAAGTCCACATTGATTAAATATAACACAATATAACACTTCCAGCACTAATATAACACACACACACACACACATAGATATATCATAAGTATGTGATGTATGAGTATGTGATGTATATATATAAAAATTTACACCATGGTCTGTGTGAATACTCAAATTCATCCGCAAATTACTGAGTCCGACCTGCAGAAGATTAAAAATGCACCTGCTCTCTCCCCTTTCACACCCATCGGCCTTGTAAGAAAAGTTTGATTTGACATACAGCTGTGTTTTGGAAGGAAAACCGCATCTTATCAAAAGAGAACCTCCGGCAAGACGAGAATGGCCTGGAGTACCTGACCCTGGCACACAACCCAGAAACAAATAATCACAAAGGTCCCACTGCATCGGAGAGAGAAAATTTACAAGGATTTATGTTTGCGTGCCCAGGTGACCCACATTGTCCTGTGGCCAACATTAAAGAATACCTTTTAATGTGCCCTGTCAATGTCGGAGCCTTCGATCTGCATCCCAAGCACATCCCTCTGTGTGAACTCGAGAATGCTGAAGTGTGTTTCACCAGGGAGCCGATGGGGGTCAGCTACCTCGGCAATATGCTCAAAAATATTTCTGGATGAGTAGCTAAAATATTGAATGGATATTCAATTTAATCCTATGAATTTAAAATGTTTGTCATCATACAATTTAAGTAAGACCTCCGTTCATCTTCGGAACACAAATGAAGATATTTTTGTTGAAATCCGACGGCTCAGACAGGCCTTCATTGACACCAATGTCATTTCCTCTCTCAAGACACACAAAGGCACTAAAGACGTCGTTACAAAGCCCATCTCACTACAGCGGCTCTACAATAATTTTATGAAGCGGCGAGAATAGTTTTTGTGCGAAAAAGAAAAAAAAAACTATGGTGATGGGCCGATTTCAAAACAAAGCACTACAGAAAAAATGGAAAATTGCCGATTTTAAAACAAAGATTCGAACCGTTATGAATCAGCATATCGATTCAGGATTCGGATCGCGTGTCAAACTATCAAACTTTTGAAATCACGTGACGTTGGCGATCCGAATCCTGAATCGATATGCTGGTTCATAACCATTAGAATTTTCCATTTTTTCCTATAGCGCTTTATAACTGATTTAAAGACGCCATTGCTTGAAGTCTATATTGCTTATGATGTTGTGTTTTTGTTATGTGACGGTTAATAGCTGCGGTTTTTGATACTTGCAACACTATTTTCGCGTCTGCCGGTAGTCCGAACAGAGGCATTAAACTCTCGCAATGTCTCATTAAGAAGGGAAGAAGAGTGTGTCTCAACATTAGCATTTTTTTGTCTCTGATACAACGTATATTTGAATGTGTTCATTGCCCATTTACTTGTCTTTTTTTGTATTAACCTCATCCTTGTCATCTTCTATCTGCTTGAGCTCTGCTGGTGTTATTTCCTTGTGCTATTATCATTTACATTACTCATTTAATGTTATCTTCTCCATTTCCTCCAGTTCATCTTGTGCCTCGGCGCATTTAGCAATATTGTCTTATTCACCACAAATGTTAAATGACGCAAAAATCATCCATTTAGCTAAGTAAATAGGACATGTATGCAATAGTGGTATCACTCTGTATGCAACTGTAACGGTATGTTCATTTTGGGTGTGAGAGGGCCATGTAGTATGTATATTGTAATCATTATGATCACAGCTTGTAATAATTACTTTAATGACCTCATAGTTTCTGCGTAAAATGAATACATGATGAGTACATTTCTGACACATAGACATTGTAATGAGACACTCTCTTAACAGATTATTCTAAATTGTAATGTCAAGCATGCATTTTCTGTAAAGATGAAAAGCACTACGACTTTATCCAGCATTGTCTCCTCGACCTTGTTTGTGTTCAATCCTCAAATAAAGATTCAAACAGTAAAGAATCAGTGTATGATTCATGATTCGGATCGCGTGTCAAACTGCTGAAATCACGTGACTTTGGCGATCCGAATCATGAATCAATACGCTGATTCACAACCGTTTGAATCTTTATTTGAGGATTGAAAACAAACAGGAAAGAGAGGACAATGCTGAATAAAGTCGTAGTTTTTGATATTTTTGGACCAAAATGTATTTTCGATGCTTCAAGAGATTCTAATTAACTAACTGATCTCACAGATGGACTGCTTCGATCATGTTTTTATTCCCTTTCTGGACATATAGAAACAGAAAAGCTCTCAGACTAAATATAAAATATCTTAAACTGTGTTCCGAAGAAAAAGGTCTTACGGGTGTGGAACGGCATTAGGGTGAGTCTAATAATGACATAGTTTTTATTTTTGGGTGAACTAACCCAAAGTTCTAACTAAACTAACTAACAATTAATTACTTTTAGGGAATAAGCAATATTGTAACAAGTAGCATTTCTGAACACTGACTCTATCAGCATTTTGTCTTCATTATCTCTGTAGGTTTATCACAATTGTGACCTATATGACTTCCTGGCTATCATATAGACCTGTTATAGTTCTTGCATTGGCATCGTTTGATCTGTTTTCCACTTGTTTGGATAGAAATGATAGTTAGTAAACTGGTGATAGAGTAAAGAGGAATTGACAGGTGAGGGGAATAATAACCAGAGAACTAAAAATGTGAGACAGTGCTAGTGAACAGATAGCACAGAGCCTGGTTGTGTTTGATAGGAAGGAGCCTTAATTAGCACTGTTCGGTAAGATATCATCTCGGTGTGTGGCCAGAGCTGGGACATTGCTAATTCCCCCAGTATTCTAAGATCACCTTGGTGTAGGATTTGTGTTGACCAATTAATCTCTAGACTTAAATCTGGGTCTTTTCCTCACACAAATCTACCGTATGGCTTCAGGAAACTGGAATTGTAGCACACAAACATCTGTAAAATGTTTTTATGGTGTTTCTGAAGTTTACCAGTGGTGGTGACGCAGGTGGAGAAATCACACACAACAAAAAAAGGTGATGAGGAGTGTTTTCAAACACATCAACAACATTTCTTTCTGCCATTTTTTTCCCCCATCATCAAACATGTTGGAGATGACAACTATTTCTGTTCTCTTCCTGTCGTGGAAGCCCCAAATAAGCTGGAAAGCCAAGTGCCGACGTGTCTGGGTTCACAGTACTACTTGAGGGTGATGGGCTGAAATGTTTTAACTTGCACGGAAGATACGGTTGAAGCAAATATCCAAAGTTTTCTCATGACCAATTCGTACATATTTGTACGAAGTGGCTAATTCATATGAATTTGTACGATTTGTCTATACTGCAGTGATGGGAAAGTGTATAGGGCGGTGTTTGAGGTTAGGTCATTTGTATGAAATCATACGAAATGATCAATTTGTCTAATACGTATAGTTTAGCAAAAATCGTACCAATTTGTATGAATTAGCCACCATGTAAAATATGCACAAATTGCCGTGATATCGTGTTGGAATATCACGCGTTCGTGGCAAATGCGTCTTCTACTTTGCTTCATACAGTTGCCTGGTTCGAATTTGTATCTCTTCGCGTCTTTGCATTGACCTTTTATGTAATCTAATCGAGCAAATAATTAGTTGCTTTTGGTGTGCACACCATTATAACATCACAAAAAGTTGAATTTGATTATAGTGGCATGCTAGCCTGGACACCAGCCGAACTTAGCCACGCCCACAACATTTTTAGGTCTGGCAGTTCGGTCTGGAACAGAAACTGTTCGGACCAATGAAATCATCAGGGCGGGCTTTAGACGATGACGGACAGATGATCAACAGTAACGTAATCATGCACGTCATCAAAGGGGCTTGGATTATATTTGTTCGAATCCTAAACGGAGAGCTTGTTTGTATCTGCATCACCTTCACAATTTCTCTCAGAAATGATGATCATGTTTGGTAAGTACTCTGTGTATCATTAATTTTTTATTATTTTTTACAACACCGGGTAAGATCGTTTATTCCAGCACACGTGCAGACAGGGTTGCCAAGTTTTTACAACAAAACCCGTCAACTACTTGCCCAAAATAATAGCTTCTCGGGGGGGTTTCCAGAAGAAAAAAAATGGCGTTTGGGGGGTAAAATGTGTTATTTTGGCAAGGTTGACTGCTAAAATTCGCACTCATGGGTCTATATATCACATAATAGTCTCTTCAACCCGCGGACATGGAAAACACGGTGCAGTTGAGCTCTGTTGACGTCGTTCCGTTGCTCTGATTGGTTGTAGGTCTGTCCAATTGAGGTCTTTCCTGGTTCGGTTGAAACACGCCCCATAATCACAGCCCACTGGAGCAGTTTCAGACTCATATTCTGACTAGAATTGAGGATGACCACGTCAGGCTAGTGGCATGCAGTATATAACAGGAATTGTATTACACTTTTTAAAAAATGAGTCTTGTTTCAGAAGGCCTTCACTGGAGACATTGGATTTAAGTTTCCCGAGTTTAACGGCACAACATTTTTTAAACATATCTAGGCATTTAGTTAGTCTAAATGTGGGGTGGCAGTGGCTCAGTGGTTCATGTAGGTTTGCTACAAACCGGAAGGTTGGTGGTTCCATCTCTGATTCCACCTGACCAAGTGTCGAGGTGTCCATGAACAAGACACCTAACCCCAGCTGCTCCTGATGAGGTTGATAGTGCCTTCCATATGGCTGACACCGCCGTCGTGTATGAATGAGTAAATGAATGGGTGAATGTGAGGCAATATGTAAAGCGCTTTGGTGGCCATTGGTCTGTTGAAAGCACTATATAAATGCAGTCCATTTACCAAGTGACTAATTTAATTTGAGTCATCTTTGTTTTTGGCACTTTGTTGCATGCTGGGCTGATTTCAGATTTACTCAAAGTGCATTTTAATTATTTGGACTACTAGAGTAAGTATGCAGATTTATCGTAATTGTCATAATAAACTTGCACACTACTTTCATCAACTGGCTTGCTTGACCAAAGTTCAGCATTTAGCATTCTAATGCACTGCCACATTAAAAGATTTCTTTTTATGTGAAGCGGTCTCAATCTGTCCCTGTTCAACCTCTTTCTAGAGTGAATGTGTCATGTGTCTGTTCCTCAAATGTGCTAGTATTTTTTTTAAATTGTCAAAACATTACAAAAGTTCCATATTTGACACAGTCTTGTAGAGTTGTTGCTGAATTTATTTTGTCTTCATAATTGTTCATTGGTTTAATTTCATAGTACTTCTGCACATTCCTAATTTTAAAGGTACACGATGTAGTATTTTTTGCAGTAAAATATCCAAAAACCACTAGGCCAGTGTTATATATTTTGTTCTGTTGAGTTCTTACAATATCCCAAATGTTTCCAACTATTTGTAAATTGTGAGAAAATTTACATTTTAACCAAGGAGCCAGGTCGTCTGAGGGAGTCGCCTGTCAATTGCATCATATCTGCATTACCCTCGGTTTTATTCTGCAGAATCGCTTTACTCATAGGAGTGTGAACAAGTCACTGCAGCCGCTGAGCGAATGCACAGAGTAACGTCATAACATCATTTTAAACACACTTAAATATATCTAATATGATAAACAGAGCGGTGTTACCTCATACTCATGACTGGAAAAGCAGAAATGGCGCCGACAGCTGTGTCCCGTCATAATAAAAGACCCGCTGCTCGCGAGGCGTTTGCGTAAGTGCTCTCTATTGGACAGAAGAATTACATAGTGCAGCCATAACAGAATATGCAAATAGTCAGATGTCATGCTTAAATACTAAATTATTTTAAACTACTAGAGTTATTGTCTCTTAAAAGGACACCGCCATTACTATTCTGATGCTGAGGAAATCTCCAGAGCTACAATTCAGTTGTAATGTAATGGGTGTATCGTTTATGACTCGATGAATGTGGTAGATAAATCACTGACCAATCAGAGCAGTGCAGGGTTTCAGCAAAAAAAAGAGGGTTTAGAGAGACAGAATCCTTTACTTAACCTTTTCAGACATTTTAAGAAAAATATTTGATGTCAAAATGTTTATTGTAAGAAAATGTAAGTGTTTGGATTAGTGCTGTCAAAAATACCACATTAATGCGTGAATGCAATTAAATCCTTTTTTTCTGTCATCCTTTGTCTAGCGCTACATTATGATCACGCAAATTGTTTTAATCCATTCAAGCACGATAAGACAAAAGAGAACGCGCTGACTGTACGATCCTGTCGCCAGAATCAAGTTCTCTTTCGCGCATGAAGAAACAACAACACCGAATTATACCCGTTTGTTAAGTATTCTTAAAAGACCAGTCTTAAATGAGTTAAATAATGTCTTAAAGAGTTGAACTTGTTGAAGAGTTGTTAGAAAAAGAGATGTGCGGGACAGCACGTCATACCGGGTCATGTTCGGCAGCGGCAGATCTTAAAGTCGTGACGTGACTCATTAAAGTGAATCAAATCAAATCAGCTAATCTGTTAGACCGGTACGAAGACCACAGGTAAATATGACATTTATTATAATGGGTTTATGTGAAAAATGTGTTTTAAGCTCACTTAAATAATTAAAAGTTATTTTAAAGCCTAAAAAATGAGTACTGTACTGTTGAATGTCTATCATTAATGTTTATTAAAATTAAAATCTATTTTTTAATAGAGACAGCAGTAGCAGTAATAGTTTCAGTGATACTGACCTTCATTCAATAATAGATTACAAAAAATACTAAAATATAGTGTATTTAAATTGTTTATACATTCATTTAGAGAGTTATTACAATATAAAAATGTAGGTAACTCTTTAAAAAAAGTGTTTTTAAAGAGTTGATTGCAATAGTTGTGGTTGAATGTAATAGAATTGGAGAACACTCTTCAAAAATTGGAAAATTAATTATGTAAATAATGACATTTATTTTTAAATAGGCTATTTATTTACGTATGTAAATGCCCATGATACACAGCTGAAAATAGAGGCTCCAGATACGATGCACATAACGTATATAGGCCTACCTTTGCTGCCTAGGTTAATGATATTTTCAAACATAGTGTTTATATCTGCTAGCAGGTTTGTCTAAATCCTGGAAGATTACAGCCACCACAATCATGCGAGTCATTCTGTGCACAATTGGCCCTCATCCAATTAATTACATTAGCAAACAATTGCTTATCCCCCATTAAGCAGGGCCAAATGTTGACTTCTTGTTCTCGATTGTAATGTGCAGCCTGTAATTTCAAAGGTACATCACACTTCACTCTTAATGAGGCAGTAAATCTTGTTTATGTGCTTTTACATGAACAGACATGAAATTGACAACGCTTTGAATCGTCTATATAAGCGGGCGAGGTATGAGAGCGCAGTGCTGAAGCTGTGTTCCTCCCCTCCTGCCAAGCTTTAAAGAAAGACTTCTAAAAGTTTTATGAAGGAGCAGATCAAAAAGGGTTGAGGCACGATTCCAATTCTACTTGTGTCTCTGGCTGTCATGTTATTACCTGAGTTCTGATCAGGGCTGGAGTGAGGAGACCACATCCTAAACAAACTGGTTTTATGCACCATATCTTCCCACTTATTTGAACTGATAGGAATCCGATAAGCCTTAATATTTGAGCTTCTGTATTGAGCTATCGCTTTCATTCTACACTGTGAAAAAAAATACCCTTATGCGGTCTGTCCTTAAGCCTCTTTTATCTATTTATTTTTTCAGTTGTAGACGATACAGACCAAGTGATGCTGGCTCTTGCCTTACATTTCACTGCGTTTTAACAAATTCTGCACAGTAATTTAATCATCTCATTAATATTAGGCTTCTTCACATCCTTAACAATATCACAAGAATTGCTAAATGTATGCTATGAGACTGCCATGCTTTTGCCCATCTGGATATGAATTAATTTTTGTTTAAAATCTTGTTCCATAAATTAATTTTTTGATTGATAGCTTGATTTTGAAGTTTGTATCATAGCCCCTATATATATATAAAAAAATTTTTTTAATTTTTTTATTTTTTTTATAGAAAATCGCAGATTTAAATCAATATCCTGTCTGAAACTTAGCAGCAATGCAACAGTAACGTTAGGATTTATGTAAAGAGTAATTGGTGATAATGCTCCATTCCGTTGACCTAGAAAGAGGAATGTCAGAGCAGATGAATGACGGGAATGACGTCCCACCGACCGTGTTCCAGTAAACAAGTCATAAAACTAAGATGGATGCGTCAAGTCGAAACCTTTGTTGTGCTTGATCTTTTGGAATACAAACACATTCAAAAAATGTTTTTTTTCACATAATGCCAATTAGCATAATAGTCCACAAATAGAGGTTGGAAGGATTGTGGACATTTGAGTTTGAGACGCAGACAAAACCAGAAGTGCTAATAAACAATGTTGTATTTCTCTTTCACCATAGTTGATGTGCTGAGCCATACTGGATTGTGAAGGAGAGTTTGCTGCACTTCCCTTGAGTTCTCCAGTTGCGAATCCTTCTTGAGGCAGCATTCCAGTTCAAAGTTCCTACTGGGGCACGTGTCCGAGGGCAAATGGAACACACCGCGGCTGCATCCGAAAACTGAAAAATGCTGCCTTCGGAGGATGCATTCCAAGGTAGGGAGGCATCAAGACATGTCAGAGATACCTTCATCTGATCAGTTTTTGAAGGCTGAATTGATGTATCCTTCACTGTCTTTGATATCCCGCAATCCTGTGCATTCCATCCAGTGACAGTTGAGCTAGAAAAAGAATGTGATTGCTGTGATTGGTGTCAGTTTGAGTGTAAAAGTATGTTTTTCACCAATGTTTTCCACTTGTTGTGTCATTTCTAGCTAGAAATGACTATTGAAGTAATTAAATATTTAGTTTTTATCTTCGTTTTCACCAAAGCTTGCTCTATTCTGCTGCAGATGACTGAGCTTCTGAAATTAGGATGTACCTTTGTGTGCAAACGCTACATGCAAAGTCAATTCCTGATAGGTTTTTTTTGAATGCACCCCATAATCTTGGGTCCAGCTTCGTCACATTTTTTAAATTTCAGTACTGATTACGTTATTGCCCTGTAGTGCCATCCATTGTTTTGGAAGAGGATATTGCTCGGCCCATTTGTGAGAACATGAAGATGAAGCAGAGAGTAAAAATCATAGACTTCAAATCAAAGCGGTATGCATTTTGGATTTTGTGTTTGTTCAAAGATTGTATTGAAGACCATGGTCCATATTCACCGTATTCAACCGAGAACAAGAGTTCTCCTAAATGGCAGTAAAAGTTTTTAGTTACAAGTTTTCTCTTAAAGGCTTACTTCACCACTTTTTCATATTAAACTATGTTATTCCCTTAACTAAAACGAGTTTATACATGCCTCTTTCGTCTCAGTGCGTGCACTTAATCTCTCTGATGCGCAGTGATGATCTGATAGCATTTAGCTTAGCCCACTAAGCCCAGTTCATTCACTATGGAACCAAACAGAGATCAAGTTAGAAGCGACCAAACACCTCCATCTTTTCCCTATTAAAATACAGTTACACGAATAGTTGAACGATCAAGTATGATGACAAAAAAACGTATGATGTCATAGATGATAAAAATAAAACTATAATGTATGGCGGATTAGCACTTCTGAGAGTACTTCGACTCGGCGCAGTAAAAAGTCCCGGCCGAAACATCTTTCCTCACACCTCCCCCTCACTCTCTCATTTCTGTCAATAGGGAGATGTGAGGGAAGATGTTTTGGCCGGGACTTTTTACTTCGCCGAGCCGAAGTACTCTCAGAAGTGCTAATCCGCCATACATTATAGTTCTCCTTTTTAATCCGATTAGAAATGCGCCACGTTTTATTTTGTCACCATACTTGATCGTTCAACTACTCATGTAACTGTATTTAAATAGGGGAAACGTGGAGGTGTTTGGTACTTCTAACTTGATCTCTGTATGGTTCCATAGTGAATGAACTGGGCTTAGTGGGCTAAGCTAAATGTTATCAGATCATCACTGCGCGTCAGAGAGATTAAGTGCACACACTGAGATGAGAGAGGTATGTATCAACTCGTTTTAGTTAAGGGAATAACATAGTTTAATATGAAAAAGCGGTGGAGTATCCCTTTAAAACCTATTCACAAAGCTGCCGAATGCAAATTGTACTAAGGAATAGAGAGAAGTCGTAAGCTAAGAAAAAGGGCTGGGTTGAACTCATTGCTATGGATGATGTTATCACGCTTAAAAAACTATGACCACAGTGATTGGCTGATAGGGGAGGAGTCTCTATAGTGGTTTAATTATAGAAGTATCAAATAAAATGTTTAAAATAAGTATATCGCCATTTTCAAATAAAGATTTTCAAATAAAAATAAAAGATTTTTAAAAGATAAAGATTTTAAAAAGTAGGCTAAGTGTCTCTTACATGTCTGCATCTCAAGAGATTGCAGAATTCAAGCGCAAATAGTTTTTTATAAACCAAATTTGTGAAGAGCAAGTTCAGTCTAATCAGCGTGAGAGGCAGGACGTATATACACAGCCGAGAGCTGACTCACCTAATCTTAGTGTTCACAGTTTTTTGGATCCCTCCGCCATCCCGTCCTCACTCTCAGTCTGTGATACGGTGCAGAACTCTGGGTTTGGGCTAAATTCCGAGTTCGGAGCCCTCGATCGCTTCGGACAGCACGTCAAATACGGTGATATTGTTTTACTTCATTCAATAATTTGTAAAAAAAAAAAAAAAAAAAAAAATCTGACGTTTACTTATTTTTATTAAATATACAAAAATAAAATATCACTATTGCCTCAATGTTGTATAGTGTCTTTGAGCGAATTGCAGCAACAGCCATTAGGGTTGTTTGTGATTTGGTCTCGGTGACTTAGGAGTCCTCTTGACTACTCCTAGCATTTCATGGATTTAGGAGCTAGTTTTTGTTCTAAAATGCTTTGTGAAATACTCTTGGAGCAAAAATGTAGAAATCCTACAATTAGGATTGACACGCCCAATATTTTAAGAGTTTCTCCTAAATTGGCAAGTTAGGAGATACTTTTAGCCTTAAGATGTTTTGTGAATACGGCCCTAGATTTCACATTAATTTATGAAAAATTGCTGCTGGAAACCCAGTTTTGCCATCACAGCAATAAATCAGTTTTTAAAATATTTTAACATAGAAAGCTTTATTTTAATATTGTAGTATTGTATTAATATTGCATTATGGTACTATGTATTTTTTTATCAAATAAATGAAACCTCACACTTTTTTTTTTTAAATAGTATGCTTATTGTTATTCATACATTTGTATATTTTTGTTCGTTTTAGTTCCCATTACTGGCTGTCTCGTCAGTGTTTATTGCACAGTGTGTTTTAATGCAGGATAATAACATGCCACAATGAATTAGTGAAACTTCTGATGAATTATCTAGATTTATTTTTTTCAGGTTTTTGTGACATGGTTTAGTTTTTGCTTTTGCTGACAGCAACATTTATTATATGTTCCCTCAGAAGCCAATATTAACACCTTAACATTTTTATATTTCATATCACTAAAGCTGTCCACAGTTTCTGACAAGTCCCCCTAAAGAACAGTTTACAGTAATGCAAATGCTACAAGAGTCCTAGATCTCATTTGAATTCAGCGGCCACATTGTAAAAAAAACAAAAACCTAAATCAGCCACAACACAACAGCTGTAGTATGCGTATATTTGTGTGTCTGTTTTGCAGTAATGCAGTTAGGTGAGCATTAAACAACTGCTTTCAGCAGCTGTTGGCCTTGAGTTCCTCACCATTACCGCTTATGTGAGCCAAACCAAATTAGTGAATGACAAGATACAAGGAGAGAATTTCAATATCGGCGTCTAAGCATCGCTTCTTAAAATCCTCTCACATCATGATCAAATCCGCAAGTTGGTTGAAGAAATGACAGGACGCCGGCTGTCTGTAGCAGGCCAACAAGACACTGTCTTATGGTTTCTTCTTTTCTGTCTCGGTCTGTTTGCTTGCATTCTGATTCAATGACTTTGAGTTGATTTTAATTAAGGCGGTATTAATCACAAGCACAGTGTTCTGTGTTCTTCAAACCATAGTGGCTTTCACATAGTCTACACACATATAACTCATCAGAAGTATGTTGCAGTGTTCAAGTAATGTGAAGATAACACCTGTCTTACTAAGATTAAAGGTTAGCTCAAATATTTGAGTGGCACAGCAGAGTGTGTCTCATTAAGCAAGCACACATTTAGACCCAAGGACCACCAACGTGACTAGACTGCTTCAACATCAGGGGCTGAGCCTAGTGTCTTCCTTCAATAAATTGTTTTTTGTGAATATTTTTTATTCCATCAAATCTAATAACAATTTAGTAAAGGCTAGTCGAGCAACATTAAAAAATGTATTTTGCTCCTTGCTTTTTGTTGCCAGCAAATTGCCAGCATTTGTGATCATTTTCACAAAACATTCATGGCCCCTCAGAATATTTAGTTGTATGAATATCTGAACATAAAATAAATCAAAAGAAACAAAGGAGTCTAGGTTTAAACTCTCTGAAGGACGGCATAGCTATATTTGCTTCTTATTTATTAAATCCATGCAATTGGCTAATAAAACATTAATTAAAATTAGATACAACTTATAAAAAAACAAAATTTGCTTAAAAGAAAGGCGTTCTACAAAACAAAGCATAATTAAGTGGTCAAAATCATGTCTGACACACTACATGCACATCTTATGATGTGTTTTTTCTTACTCATGCTGTTCGCTTTTCACAATAAAAATAGATGAATATATATATATATATATATATATATATATATATATATATATATATATATATATATATATATATACTCATATAATATTATATATATAAAAAACATTTTGAATGGAAGAAAAACATTTGATGGTAGGCTACTGTATTTATTACATCTGAGCAGAAATTTGTGAACAAAAGCTTTATTGATGTGACACTAGGCTATTTTACCTCCATAATCTACCCAAAACAGGCCAAAGAAATTGTGTCTGAACAATCTTACGTATATGACATTTTATGTTGCAGCAGGATTCACATTTAAACTGTCTTCTGTTATTTAATATTCACTGACACTAACAGAGTAAACTTAGAAATAAACAGCTTTTCTTCTGAGATGAATTATTCCAGGATTATTCCACACCGTGTCTCAAAACGATGCAAACTAGCCTACATGAATAGTACTAGCCTACTTTTTTTGAGTTGATGGTGGGGATACTCACATGGATTGTGTCAGTATTTGACTTTCAAAAGAAATAAAAATGAGGTGAGATTGCTGGCAACTTTGTCAACCTCAAAAGGTAAAAAAATAAACAATAATAATGCAACATTTTGAACTGAAAGTTGAGAAAATTGCATTTTTGTAAAAGTCTACTTCTGGATCGGATTCTGAATGATGATCAAAACAGAGGTGAGTAGATCCAGTCCATCAACATCCCAAAACGTACACAGTCCTGTACCTCTTTGTTTGTTCGACGTTTCATTCAGTAACATTAGGAAGTTTTGGTTTACATGCTGTTTCATGAGTTCACCTGCCTACTCAGCTTAATAGTTAATGGTAAACAAACTTGGCTTGGTTTCCTTGAAGGAGGCTTGAACCCTGATGCGCGGCTTGAGTTCTGAGCAGAGAAAGAATAAAATAAATAGATCAGATGAATAGGAGAGGAGGGGGGGGGGGGGATGTTGAAAGAATTGTTGCTGGGATGGCGCAGTGACTGCTGCTTATGTACGCTAATAATGATGATTGACATGACTGAATGTTTAGGCTCCTATCGAACCCATCCTAAATTTGTCTAATGTTGTGTGTAAGCAATTCTTCTATCACATGTTTCTGCTTCTTTTTTCTCCTGTGTTTTGATTTGGAGATAGTGTAATAGTATGTAATATTGCCCCTGTCATACAACAGTGAAAACATGGATTGGCACGGAAAGAGTTAAAGTATTGCATATTGCTTAAATTGTGCAGAGGATTTCTATATTTCAACAATAGTTCATTTCTTCAATTTTTTTAATGTTTAATGCAATTATGCATCTGTTTTTTTCCCCCTTCCTGGTATGATTTGGTTAGTGTCACACTTATAGCCGTATCTATGAGGTAACCGAGGTCTGGACATCACTATTTTTCCGAGTTGTATATAATACATGTCGTGGAATAATTGACAAATATAGTATTAACACTTCTTTAGTGCTGCAAAAATATTGCACAGCTCCAAGATCTGCTCAGTCATAAAGTGCGAGACATAAGTAGCTTAACTCATTTCATTTTTTGACAGCTGTTTTACGATAGAAATGTTAAACGACCAAACGAATAAAATAAAAAAATCTAATTTTGCCATTTTGAAATACAGATACAGATTTGAAATACTTATAATTTACATGATTTATGTAATGTAATAATTAGTAACTGTCAACATGAGGGAACAAGAAACTTTTACGTAGCCGATTTCATCAGATTAATGTAATGAATCTGTACATATTGTGAAATACTTTAATAAAAAAATTTCCTAGCGCTCATAGCCTTCAGTAAATAACTTTTTTGAATAGTGAGAATTGGACCCTATTCTAAAGTGTGACTAAATATGGATACCAAATGTTGTACCAAATTGTGTATGGATGTACCAAACTAGTAATTTTCTTACTTATTGTGAAAATTACTTCACTAAATAAACTTTGTGGGGAAAACGGAAAGAGCTGATATTGACTGAGAGACAGAAAGATCACTATATACATTATACACTACACACTAGGGATGTCACAATAATAAAATTCCAGTAGTCGGTACAGGCCAACCATTAATATTTTACAGTTATCGGTTTTTTATGATAGTCATTATAAGTAAATGTGTCATATAAACATTTGAAAGCTACAGACTGTTTAAAAGTATTTATTTTAATTTTAATAAAAATATCATGTTAAAAATAAGCAACTTTCTAGGCATAATAATAATAATAATTATTAATAGTAGTATTAGTATTAGTATTGCATTGAGATGGTAATACTTCACGGTAACCAGTCAAAATAAAAGTTTAGTTTAACAGAAATACAGCTCTGGAAAAGATTAAGAGACCACTTAACATTGAGAAATCAATGTTAAGTGGTCTTTTATTTTTTTCCAGATCTGTGTGTTCATGATGTGATGATAGTTTTCTCAAATGAAACGGTAAATGCTCATGAAGTGACTCCAGAGTGGCTCTGGGGATGAAATGAATGCATTCATGTCCTCATATAGTGACACAGCAGAGGCTAAAAAGACAGCGAGTTTCAAGCATGTGCTGGTTTAATATTCACAGGCACTAATATATATCCAGGTACAGTCTGGAGCCATGCGCTTAGATAAACACAGAAGCGACTCAAAGCAGCTGCCTATTAGTGGGTGTCATGAAATCATCACATTTTCAACATTTCAGTACCGGCACTTCTGACATCCCTACTACACAATATATTGAAGTCACAGCTAAAATGTGTCGTTAGTGATATGTTGTTTAATGTACGTGTGGAAGATTTGCAAAATCTTTACAATTTGTCACCAGTGTTATTGCGACCTATGTTACAACTCTTGTTCATTCAAGAAATCAAATAACAAAATTAAGAACAAAAGTGGGGTATCAAGTAAGTTTAAGAATGACCCCTTTATGCTTGAAAAGTTTAAGCAAGAGGCTGCTCATTTAGATTCTTAGACTACCTCTATCTCTCTTCTTTCAACCTACCTTTTAGATTCTTAAATATGCTAGTCAGTGCTCTTTTGAACGTGGAATATTCTTTATTCAGAGAGCTTCAAATATTGCAGCCGTGGGATTTATCCTCTAATTATCGCATTGTGATGACAAAAAAAAGAGGCAAAACTGCATAAACTGCAAATAACTCCGAGACTGCTGTGCAGAACCTGAGCGTTGAACATTCTGACACTGTTCGCCTGATGCATGTCAACATCCTCTTTTAGAGAAGCGTATTCACATTGTATCCTCTGAGGGAAAACAGACAGAGGGGAAAAGCCGATGCTGGCGTGACAGCCATGCCACATTACTTAGTAAATGCTGACTGATTACATTTCACATGCAGCTCTAGCAAATTTCAAATTGCTAACCTACTCGTGTCACATTGTTTCCACTGTAAAATAGATAAATATGTCCTGATTCCAAAGAGTTTCAGTGATGGACATTTACGTTCAAACTCTTAAAGGGGTGATGAATTGAGGAATCAACTTTCCCTTGAGCCTTTGATACATAAAGGGTCATGATAATATAAGATTAGCCTGTAAGTTTCAGAGCTGAAAACTTCCTTTTTAGTCAAAGAAAAGCTTTTATAGACACCAGGCCCAGAAAATGATCGTGAGCTTCATTCTTATATCATAGCGCTACGAAGCACCGGCCAGCAGCAATAAACATGTGAAAGAAGATAGCAAGATGTTGTGGAAGAATACAGTCACTTTTGTGTGTTCGTTTGTGTGTTCGCTTCATTTCACTGCGGAATCGTTTGTAAACAAGTCTCAGGTGCTGGATTTGCAGACACAATGTTGTTCCTTCTATATTGGATCCGACAGGAATGGTGCAACAAACTTACGTGAGTAAAACGCCTTTTTTATGTGTAATAGTACTAGTCCCAGGGCTGTACCAAACCAAAACGTACATCCGTTGGCAGAAATTCTTTCTTGATCTGGGCGCGCATGTGTGCATGTGTGTGAGCATGCGTGGTTCGCACTTATAATATCCACCGATCGTGTGGGACCAATGTAATACAATCGCGAGTGGATGAGAAATAAATCATTGTGTTTGTTTGATAAAGACATGTTGCAGTTGCCACTTTCAAAATAATCTCTCCCTCATGTGACCTGGGGGCTAGATATGACAGCGGAGCTGAAGCTCATTAAATATGCAAATCTAATCCAATCCTAGCTGTGGGCGTTTACTTCCAAGTCTCCAGTGCTTCACGCCCACAAAAATCCAGCGTTCAGGAGAGAGCCTCAAAACCATTGTAGAAAATATGTTTTTGAATGTAAAAAACACACAAACGTCATTAGTTGACCTCAAACAACAGTAAAAAAAAGAGAAAAAAAGCCAGTTCATAACACCTTTAAATACATTTTCAGTATACCTGAAAAGTGGCCTGTGTGACAGTGGAGAAAACATAAAGGACCTTCTGTTGTTTGTTTTGCAGCATTAAAATGGGTTGTAACCATACACTATATGGACGAAGTGTCCGTTACATCATCCATAGGATTCTGAACAGCAGTTTTGAAGCATAAAGTAGGGTCAAGCTTACCGTTGCCATCTTGGCAGTGTGTCACACCCGGATAACTGAAAATGGGCAAAGAGGCGGGACTTTGGTGGAGCTGAGTACCCCTGTATAGGTCTACGAGTCAAAAGAAGTATACTTTGTAAGGCTGTGCATTCGCCTGTGCGCATACCCTCGTGTACGAGGTTTACATCTGGCTTAATAGACACGCCCCTTTCCCCCAAAAATCCTCTCTTCAAAGAGAATGTTGGGAGCTTGCCACAGCATTTTTGTTTGTACTTTACAGAACATAGATAAAATGGAATATCAGAATGATTTAAAAAAAAAAAATGCTTGCATTTGCAGTGGCGCAATCATTGCAGTCCTTGCAGGACTCAACTTATGAAAAAAAGAAATAAATGAAAATCATAAAAAGTAGAAAAGAAAAAAAGTAATGCTTTTTTTAAATTGTACAGAAAAGTCCCCATGCTTTCTTGAGGAGCCCCAATGACAACCCGGTCGTTTTTAACTTTCTCGACTTTCAGCCGACGAGCTCTCTGTTACCACAAAGGTGCTGCATCACATAAATAGACTGTCTCAGTTGCTTTCTTGTTGCATCATGGGTCTGATGCCATACTTTTCCTTAGTTTTCTTGTATTTCATGTTTGGATGTTTATTTATTAATTTATGTATATCTGCCTCTGATCATATTGATCACAAAGAATAAAAAAAAAAAAAAACAGGACGCTTTTAACAAACCAAAGACTTGACCTGGACCTTTTAAACAGTAGAATTGTAAAAGGATATTTGGTTTGATTTCCCGTATGGACCTGTGTCTGGATGAGAGGGCAAGACACTGAACATGTTGTGGTTGTTGTTGTTAGGTTATTAGCATTGCTTTGGAATAAAGCATCCAGTGCATCTAAAAGACACAAATCATTTCAAGCACTTTGTCTTGTGCTAAATTATCATCATCATCATCATCATCATCATTCTTTAGAAATGTTTGGTTTGCTCAATTAACTGTAATAACTATTGTATATTTAATCGATGGGTCATTACAGTATCTCAGAAGTGATGTAAATAGCAAAGTTCTGTTTTGTAAACCACTTCATAAAACAGTACAACTATGGAAAATATAGAAAATGTATGGAAATTGTAATTTTCTTTTCCTGTTAAACTAATCCATACTCTCCTCTACCTTCCTCCCTGCCTCTGAAAGCAATTAATTGAATGTTGAACTGCTTCTAGGCAGGGCCGACATCATTTAATTAATATGGAAAATGTTAATGTTGATGTCAGAGTTATGGCTGGACAGACTAAAGATATTTGACACTTAAGCCACGCTTGAGCTTTTATTTGTATTAATTGACAGCTTTATAAAATAGGTAAAAATAGTATTTATTTTAAACCAACAATTGATTAACTCAAACACTGTTTACCCTTTTTTACTCATAAACTAATGTGTCATTGAGAAGATATGTATTTTTTATTATAGCAGACAATTAGGTTTTGTAGTGGTCTACTACTCACCATTTTGTGGTTCACAGCCCTGCCAAACCAGGCTCACGTTAGGCAACAATAGAAACACTAATTTTCGTGTTTCCAGATGGATGAGCCAAAAGCAAGTTACCTTCACCTGCTTTACACAAGTCACCCCTACTCCTCCCGTGGCAATGAGCCCTCTGTGGATTGAAGACTGGTTGAAGAAATAAAAAGTGGGCTTCATCTCTTTCTGTTCCCTAGCTGGCCTAAAGCAAGAAAGAAAAGATACATGCATCAGGTAGTGTGTTCATATCAAATATAATAATTCACGAACAGTGATATAGGTGCATTTTGGTTTGAGGAAAATTTTTGTATATATATATACACACACACACACACACACACACACACACACACACACACACACACACACACACACACACACACACACACACACACACACAAGTCATATGTTTTTGGAACCACATGTGTGTAAGTTTTACAATGGTTTTATAATTCTTTTTTGGTGAACTGTTCCTTTAAAGTAAAGGGTTAGGGTTAATTAGGTTTAGGAATTTGGAACACATGCACAAACATGCACAAACAGAATGGGCTGAGGTCCCTTCAGAGTTCATTGTGCATAAATAATCTCAAAATAACACTTTCTCAGCTTTTTGTTAAGTAAAAAAAAAAAAAAAAAAAAAAATACTGCTGGGACTTTTGTGAAAGAACAGAGTGTCACTTTATCTAAATTACATCAGATATTGCCATGATGTTCACATGAGCTCTGAGATCATTTAGACATTCGTTATTCAGCCCATCCAGCCATCCATCCATCCATCCATCCATCCATCCATTATGGATTCAATCTTGTTTCTTTCTTCTTTCTTAAGTATTATTAGTTGCAGTCTTCCTTTTATTTTAAAGGATAGGGTGAACAGAGGATATCTAAACCAAATATGTAGTAACTGAGAATAATTATCATATAATCTATGCATTCATTTTAAAGATGAAAGAAGGTTCCTTATATGTGAAAAGAAATATCCACAGAATGGTGTCTCTTCTCAGACAAATTGGTTTTCAAATTGGTCGAGCAAATAAATACTGAACAGCGAGAGGAGAAAAAGACAGCACAGACAAACTACTTTAAGGGAAAACAACTTGCATACACACACACACACACACACACACACACACACACACACACACACACACACACACACACACACACACACACACACACACACACACACTTGTGCATTATCACAATGACTCAATCTGATATGATTTACCATAATGGGAGAGGGTAATCTCCACAGCTCTATTGGTCTAATCTCTGTGCCTCTGCTTTATGCTTTCTGTCAGGTAGACAAAGTTGTCAGTCAGGTTGGCAAAGCCATTTTCGTTGTCAATAGGACACAGGGGGAGTGCTGAGCGTCTCAATAGAAACGGAGAAATTACAGCGTGACTGAGCTCAGTAGAGACCCGTCCTACTGATGATGGATCGACATTCCAAGGAGCCTTCACTCGTCTCTCTTACACTTTCCCTTTACCACTATGATTGAAAGACACTCCAGGAGAAAGAAAGAAAAAAGAAAGAAAAAAGAAAGAGAGAATAAAAGGGAAAAAAGAGAAAGGACAGTGTAAATCAGAATAATAGCAATATTGTTGGATGGTACAAAGAGCTGAAAGTTTTTTATGCTTTTTTTAATGCATAACAAATAGTGAGACGGCTGTGTTGCCGGCTTAATGTATTTTACTTTATGACATTTATTCTTAATCTGTAGCGTTTAATATGAAGTTGGCCCACCCTTTGCATCTCGGCTCTAATTCATCCCAAATGTTTCTGTCTGGTTGAGGTCAGAACTCTGTGCAGGCTAGTCAAGTTCCTCTTCACGAAACTCACTTATTCATGTCTTTATGGACCTTGCTTTGTGCACTGGTGTACAGTAATGTTAGAACAGGAAGGGGACTTCCCCAAATTGTTCCAACAAAGTTGGGATAATGAAATTGTCCAAAATGTTATGATATGCTGAAGCATTAAGAATTCATTTTTCTAGAACTAAGGGGCCAAGCCCAACACCTGAAAAAAAACACACACCATAACCCTGCCTCCACCAAACTTTACTCTTGGCACAATGCAGTCAGGAAAGTATCGTTCACCAGGCAACTGCCAAACCCGGACTCATCCATTGGATTGCCAGACAGAGGCACGTGATTCGTAACTCCAGAGAACACGTCTCCACTGCTCTAGAGTCCAGTGGTGGCGTACTTTACACCACTGCATCTGGCACTTTGCATTGCACTTGGTGATGTAAGGCTTGGAGGCAGCTGCTTGGCCACGGAAACCCTTTCCATGAAGCTCTCTACACACTGTTCTTGAGCTTATCTGAAGGCCACACAAAGTTTGGAGGTCTGTAGCTAATGGTTTTGCAGAAAGTTAAAAACTGTGCACTGTTCACCTCAGTATTTGCTGACCCCTCTCTGATATTCTACCACATCGTGGCTGCGTTGCTGTTGTCCGCAATTGCTTCTACTTTGTTATAATGCCACTAACAGTTGACCCTAGAATATTTAGTAGTAAGAAAATTTCACGAATGGACTTGCACAGGTTTTTATTGCATTTTTTATCATATTCACAAAACGTTCATGGTCCCTAGAATATTGTTTTTGTTGTTGTGTTGATTTATATGATGAATGTTTGAAGATCCCGATAGCTTATTTGTGTATAGATGGAGCTATCGCCTCCTTCTAATTTACACGTCCTGTTCTTCCCTATTTTTTGCATCCAGAGATGCTGTCCTGTTTCAGAAGAGCCATTATAGTGCCCCCTACCGTATAACTGTAAAAACAGAGATTGCTGGAGAACACTCACTGACGATAATTCTCATCAAGGGGGGGGAAATGAAATTCTGAATGACACACAACCCT